>NC_056749.1:253176891-253234391 GCF_019279795.1 Protopterus annectens
CTGAAACCAGTTGGTGACTGATTGTGAGAAGGATAGGTTATTGAGGACAGAGATAAGTTGTTTGTGTGGGACCATGTCAAATGCTTTGGATAGGTCTAGGAAAGTAGCAGAAGAGAAATAGCCATTGTTTTTATGCTGAAGGATAGTGTTAGTAAAGGAGAGTAAGGCAGTGGTGGTGCTATGGTTTGGTCGGAAACCATGCTGAGTACTGGAAAGGAGGTTGTTAGTAAGGAGGTAGTCTGAGACCTGAGAGTGTATGCATCTCTCTAGTATTTTGGAGAGCAGAGAGAGAATAGCTATGGGGCGGTAATTGGTTAGTTCTGTGGAGGGTCCACCTTTGTGGAGGGAAATTATATGTGATACTTTCCACAGTGTGGGAACGTAACTTTCTGACAGAGATCGGTTAATCAAGATGGATACTGGGTAGGCCAGAGCATCAGTTGCGATTTGTAGATATTCACTTGGGAGGTTGTCTGCTGCTAATTTGGTGGGTTTAAGTTTAGTTAAGAGTTTTTTAATGCTGGAGGTAGGTACAGAAGAAAAAGAGAAGGCAGTGGGGAGATTACTAGTTGAAGGTGTGGGTTGGACGGGAGGGGAGTTGTGTTGTTTAGCTAGTGATAGTATGGTTTGGGTGAAGTGTGTGTTGAATGAGGTAGCAATATTTTCTGAGGAGTGAGGGATATTAGGAGGAGGGGTACTGACTTTACCTGGGTGCAGGATGGAGTTTATGGAGGACCAGAATTGTTTGGGGCTGTGTTGGGAGGAGTCTAGGGCAGACTGGTAGTATTGGAATTTGTCCTGTTTTATTAGCTTTTTGACTCTAATGCGTAATTCTAGGAATTTCTGTCTAGTTGAGGGGGTTTTGGTTTGGCGCCAGTGCTCCCAGGCTTTATCCCTGTTTTTCATTTCTGACTTAGTGGTTTTCTGTAGCCATGGGGAAGGTTGTGCTTTGGTTCTGGAAAATCTTATGGGGGCATGGTAATTAAGGATGTTCAGGAAGGTAGTATTAAAAAATTCAACTGCGTCATCTAGACTGAGATACTTTAGAGGATGCCAGTTACATTCTTTGAAGGATGAGATGAATGTGAGTGGGTTAAAGTTTAGTTTTTTACATATTTGATGGTAGATGACAGGTTTAGCTTGGTATAGGTATTTTTTGAGTAGGAATGTTGGGGAGTGATCACTGAGGCTATCTGATAAGCAGCCTGTTATATATGACTAGGGGCTCTTACTGACTAGTATCCAATCCAGGGTAGTGTGCTTGCTAGAGTTTTTATTTATCCTGGTTGGTGGCTGGACTAGCTGGGTGAAGCCATGAAGGTTTACATGATGGTTTGGATGGTTGCCAGAACAGGATTGCCAGTCAATATTGAAATCACCTAAAATGATAGTTTCTTGGGGGAGATGGTGGGTAGACCAGCTGAGGAGGTTTTCTAGTGGAGGGATGTTTTGGCCAGGTGGGAAGTAGCATCCAATTAGGTTGATGGTTTTGTTATGGTTTATTTTGAGGTTGGTATACATTATTTCTTCATTGCCTATTTGTGGAGCTGATGATTTTAAGATCTGGATGTTTAGATGCTGTTTAAATATTATAGCTACACCACCTCCTTTCTTGTTTAGCCGGTCTACTCTTAGTATGCCGTAACCTGTAGGGAGTATTTGCTCACTGGTAATGTGAGGTTTTAGCCAGGTTTCTGTCAGGATGACTATATCTGGGGAGTACAAGTCTATTGTGGCATGGAGTTCATGGACTTTATTGGATATACTTCTAATATTTAGGCTTAGTAGAAGGAAGTCACTTGGCTTTCTATTGGCTGTAATATGGGAGAAGTTGTGGTTTCTAGTCTGATTATGAGGATTGGGGTTGGAGATGGTAGGGCCAGGGTTGGGGTGGATGTCTCCACTTAGGGCTAGGTTTGATATGCATGAGGTTATTATTTTTCTCAGTTTTTGAATGTGTTTGTTTATAAGGGAAACTTTATGATTGTGATCTGTGGGTAATAGGTATGGTGGGAGGGTTACTACGTTAAGTTGTAGGGATGCTTTATATTTGAGTAATATAGTTGGTAGAATATGTGGGGGGTGCATAGGGATGGTTCTTGAGCTTGTGGGATGGGAGCTGAGTGAGTCTCAGTTTAAATTAACAAACACACAGTATTGATCAGTTATGGATACTATTTGCTAACAGAAGGGAATAAGAGAGAAAGTGGAAGATGTGTGTGTGTGTGTGTGTGTGTGTGTGTGTGTGTGTGTGTGTGTGTGTGTGTGTGTGTGTGTGTGTGTGTGTGTGTGTGTGTGGTGGGGTGGGGGCTGCTTACAAGCCAAAGCAGAGTGCTCTCCAGGGGAAAATGAAAATTGGCTCAAACAGGTAGACACATACTCAAAGTTAACTTTAGCTGTTTACAGACAGTTCAGACCCGGACTGCGCTTTTCTTACGAGAATGATAAAGGTGGTACCGCAGTGGTGTTAGGTTCAAAGTTAACTTTAGCTGTTTGCAAACAGTTCAGACCTGGACTGCACTTTTCTTACAAGAATGATAAAGGTGGTACCGCAGTTGAATACTTAAGAGTGGTGTTAGGTTCAAAGTTAACTTTAGCTGTTTGCAGACAGTTCAGACCCGGAGTGCGCTTTTCTTACAAGAATGATAAAGGTGGTACCGCAGTTGAATACTTAAGAGTGGTGTTAGGTTGGAGAGACACTGAGCTCCTCATGGGGCCTGTAGCAGAGTGGATTGTAGTTTTAAAAAATATATATATATATATATATATATATATATATATATATATATATATATATATATATTTTTTTTTATGCATTTAGCCATTTGTTGAGAAAAAATGTCTTTCATGGGTGATACTGTATGTGTTTTCTGGGTTTGACAATTATTTTATATACACTGTGGCTTTAAACACTTTTTTCTCTCTATATATTTAGCTATTTTTTGACAAAAATGTGTTTCATGGGTGATACTGTATGTGTTTTCTGGGTTTGACAATTATTTTATATACACTGTGGCTTTAAACACTTTTTTCTCTCTATATATTTGGGATATGCTGCTTCTTGTCACACACTGATTATGCCATGTGGCGAAACCGGTCTGTGAAGCAGACTGTTTGCCATTAAAGTTTAGTACGCACCACTGCTTCGTTTGCTTGATTTATTTTTTAGTGCTGGAGTTTTTGTGGCATTTTATATATATATATATATATATATATATATATATATATATATATATATATATCTATAGATAGATAAATATAGATATAGATGTACATATATATATATATATATATATATATATATACACATACACAACATAAATAATTTAATTTTTCCTTAATATGAAATGTAGTGTAATAAAGTCTTCCAAAGGAGATACTAGAAAGTGAAGAAGCAGGAAATCTTGCCCTGACCATAAATGCATTAGACAAACAGAAGCGAATGAAAGCTGGTGATCCTGTTATCCTCTTAGTCAAATACTCCTGCTGAGACAATGGCATCATTTATTCTTTCTTTTCTAAGTACTTCTTGCTCACATAAACAGTAAAATTAACCAAGGGCAAAAGAGAGAGAGAGACAGCAAGAGAAAGAAAGCATGCTGAAAATGTAATATAAGCATAATAAGGATAGCACAGTTATAAAGCATTTTGAGTATAACTAATGTGTTATTTGTGGGCTATCATTCTTACAGCACCAGTATAACACAAAACAATACTGTATCCTTTTAATGTTACCTTTGAGACTGCTCTGGTATGCTAATTAACGGATAATTTCTGAAAAAGAATATGATGAACAATCTCCTTACAGGCAACAATAGGATCTAGCTGTTCAAGATTTTAGTCAATGTTCATTGACTCATCTGTTTCTTGCTTCCACTAAGTCTTTAGTTTTATACAGCATCATTCAGTTTAATGAGTAATGTAAAATAATCTTAGAAAATATGACATATTAAGTTTCTCAGAGAAAATGTGCCCAGTGAGCTTTACTAAACTGAGCCAGATGTGATGCACTAAAAAATATTAAAGGAAGTTAGTCATTCATTTTTGGACGAAAAGTAGAGGAATGCATTTCGCACCGGGTGTGTCACAATATTTAATTAACACTTCTGTTTTTCACAAGAAATGAAATTTTCTTTATAAAACTACTGCACTGTAGGCTGACTCAACAGCAAAAAAACAAAACTGTCAAGAGTTGTAATTTTTATTGATGTTCCAAACCTGCAAAGCCAGCACATTGTCAAGGTATTCTTACAGATGCTCCAGGCTAGCAAATAAGCACCTATAATAACATTTATAATGCAGCAATACAGTATAAGCCAAATTGCTTCTGTGACGTAGGTTATGCTAGATACAGAGGCAGTATGACAAAACATTCTTGGTGAAAACACAGCATACAGTATAAGCAAATGGATTACTGAGAGAATCTGAGGCGCATAGACTTGGGGAAACATGACGAATGCCACTGGAATACTACTGAGGAAAGTAGCAGTAAAGTAAGAAATGCAACGTGGCATTACACAGTGTGGCATACAACTTTACAGACACAGAGTGTAGTGTTAGTGAGAGGCATTCAGCATGGTTTTGGTCTAAAGTGCAAAAAAGAGTATGCAACCATGGGAGTGGGAGGCCTGAGAGGATTCTTCCCTCATTTAGACATTTTGATACTGTATTCTGTTATTCACTTTTTAAATAATATGTGTATAAAGAGGGAGGAGTTCCATGGAGGTGCGACAGTTAGCTTTTCTGCCTCATAACATTTGATTCTCCAGACACTTTCTTTTTACTTTTTGCCCAGTGCTCCAGTTTCCTTCCACATCCCCAAATCGTGCCACAGACAAAAAGGTAAACCTCAGTATTGCCAGTAAGTATGCATGCTTTGATGCTTTATTTAAGCATATGTGGGCACATGCATGCTTGTTTTTTCATATGTCTTTTTCTATGTTTCCGTGAGAGTCCATGTGTGCGCATGTGTTCTTTTGTATTTGTGTTGGCATAGTTGCACGTCTGTATGTGTGTGAGTGTGTGTGTGTGTGTGTGTGTGTGTGTGTGTGTGTGTGTGTGTGTGTGTGTGTGTGTGTGTGTGTGTGTGTGTGTGTGTGTGTGTGTATGTGTGTGTGTATGTGTGTGTGTGTGAAAGAGGGACAGGGATAGAGAGAGAGAGAGAGAGAGAGAGAGAGAGTGAATGAGCACATCCTGTGATAGAATGATATCTTTCCTAGGATTGGTTTCTGTGTGTTATGTCTTTCTGAGTGCCAGGATAAACTTCAGCTCATACCCATCACTGAATTTCATAAAACATGTATCAAGTAATGAGAGACTGAATGACAAGTCAGCAGCTATGTATGTAGACAGAACAACCTGTAAGTAAGTAATACTAGAGAGTTCTAAGCCACAGATTAGGCATATTAGAAGATGACTGTAGGCATACCTCTAATGTTTTTTCAATACAGCCATTAGTTTGTTTTACACATTTACAGCTCTATTTTTCCTACTCACTGAGACGTAGTGTCTGATTTACTTTAAGAATGACTCCCTTCACTTAAAGACTGCTGACATATATTTGGAAGAAACATAGATGCTAGGCTATACCAAGAATAACCTAAAGTCTATGTTCCTTTCAAAATAGCAACATTTTCTTAAGGTTTTTAAATAGTTGTTTATATTTTTCCACTAGTTTATCTGCCAGCTCTGTGTAGTTCCCTTCGTTAACATCCACTCTTGCATTATACTGCTTAATAAAGGTAATACAATCAGCAGGTACAGTACTATCAGCACCAATGTTTTTCCAGTTTCAGAGGCCTACCAATCACTTTACCATTATATGTATATCTATCTATCTATCTATATGTATATCTATCTATCTATATAATATATGTGTGTATACACACACACACACACACACACATATATATATATATATATATATATATATATATATATATATATGCATATACATATATTGGTAAAGTGATTGGTAGGCCTCTAAAACTGGAAAAACATTGGTGCTGATGGTACTGTACCTGCTGGTTGTATTACCTTTACTAAGCAGTATAATGCAACAACGGGTGTTAATGAAGGGAACTACACAAAGCTGGCGAGTAAACTAATAAGAGGCTCTTCACAGAAACCAAGAAGGAGCAGGTACATCTTGGGGAATATAATAATTCCTAGGGCTTACATTAGTTAGCTTGAACATGAATCTGCAGGCTCTTCTTACTGGCCACAAACTCACCTACTTCAGTAATTGAATTTGCTGACAATTAAAGAAAGAGCAACAATGTTGTTTAGCTCATAAATCTATCTTCTTCTTCTTTCAGCTTTTTCCCGGTTAGGGGTCGCCACAGCGGATCACCTGTCCGCTCATGATTGGCAGTGGAGTTTTACAGTGTCGAGTTACCAGCCCGGCGCCAAACCTTCCACAGAAGGCACACACTCACACCGAGGGCCAATTTAGAGTGTCCAATCCACCTACAGCATGTCTTTGGGATGTGGGAGGAAACCAGAGCACCCGGAGGAAACCCACGTGACCACAGGGAGGACATGCAGACTCCACACAGAAGGCACCCCAGCCGAGAATCGAACCGGAGAACCTCTTGCTGCGAGGCGGCAACGCTAACCGCTGCACCACCGTGGCCGCCCATTTAGCTCATAAATCTATAAAATGCTAAAAATAGGACACTGCTGTCCCTTAAGACAGAAATTCCAAGGTAAACCTCCAAGTTATTCATTCAGGGATGAGCAAGCAGCTATCCTGACACCTAACAGAGCACAGTTTACTGGTGAACGAAGCTCCTGTGACATGGAATCATATTCCATCCGAGGTACATCTGGAATCGGACTTAAAACAATTCCAAATTAGACAAAAGGATTATTTCCTGAATGAATCCCAATGCTCTTATTACAAGGAAAAGGGCTAATCTCAAATGCACATGCTGTATTCTGTAATGGCTCGGACTACTTAGTGCCAAGTGTAAATAATGTAACTATGTTACTCATTTACCTAGTGCAACCATTTCTAGTCATTCTGTACCTGCTTAATCAATATAATGATTAAACTGTTAACTGGTTATTCATCTATAGGTAATAATACTGCACTTATGCCTATTGATTATGCTTTGTTTGCTTTGTATTAACATTCTGTATCAATGTAAATGTCTTAACCTCGTGTATGCTATTGCTACACATTGTGTCAGGATTCTGTCTGAAAAGGGTCTGTCTACCAGCTCACTTACCCAGTAAGCAAAATGAAATAAATAAATGAGTCTACTGTCATCATCATCATCATCATCATCAGCAGCCCTCTTTTTCCTATTTTTCTACATGGGGGTCAGGGTTTCGTGTTAACTGTCACCAACTCTCTTGATTCAGTGCCACACTCCTGCCTTCTTCAACACTCATGCCTGACTGTTGCAGATCTTCTTTCACCCAATCCACCCAACTCTTTGCTGGACATCCTCCCTTCCTCTTACCTTCTTCCTGTCTGTCCCAAATCTTCCTCACCAGATTGTCTTCTGCTTTTCTACACATGTGCCCAAACCACCGTAATATGTTCTCTTTGATCTTTCTTGCAAGTGGAGCTACTTTGGCTTCTGCTCTTATGTCCTCATTTCTTCGTCTGTCCCACAATGTGCATCCTACTGCCTTTCTCAGGCACTTCATTTCCATCACTTCTAGCTTCTTCAACTGTTCTGCCTTTACTTCCCAGGTTTCTGTACCATACAGTAGTACTGGTTGCACCACTGTCTTGTACACCTTACTTTCCAGCTTCTTTGGCATTCTTCTGTCATAGACTACACTTGATACTCTATGCCAGTTGGCTGCAGTCCCTCTGATTCTAGCTTTGACCTCTTCATTCAGATTACCCTTCTCCTCAACTATTTCTCCCAGATACTTGAAGCTGTTTACCTGTTTCACTATTTTCCCTTCTAGCTCTATTCTCAGCTTCTTCTGATTTCCCCAATTTGCTGCCATTACCACTGTCTTATCTGTGCTTAGTTTCATCCCATGTGCCTTCAGATTTGCATTCCATTCTCCTATCCTTTGCTGAAGTTCTAGCTCAGTCTACATGTACTACCACATCATCTGCATACAGCAGCTTTGTTGATCCGTCCCCTCCAACCTGTTTGCTAATGTAGTCCATCACCAGTAGGAACAGCAGTGGGCTCAGAGCTGAACCCTGATGTACACCCACTCCCACTGGGAACCCGTCTGTGAGGCCAAACACTGTTCGTACTTGAGTCATTGGGTCCTTGTACATAGCCTGCACTAATTCTAATCGATGTTTCTGGGACTTCAAACCACGGCAGGACTGCCCAGATCAGCTTTCTTGGGGCCTTGTCATATGCTTTCTCCAAGTCTAGGAATGCCCAGTTGGACTCTCTCTCCTCATCTCTAGCTTCTTTTCAAGTATCTGTCTCAGTGCAAACATTGGGTCAGTTGTGCTGCATCCTGATCTGAATCCAAAATGCTCATCTCCTATTTTACATTCTACTACTCTGCGTATCCGTTTATCAATCACCCTCTCCAGAACTTTCATGCAGTGTGATAGGAGTTTGATGCCTCTGTACTGCCCACAGTTGTGGATGTCCCCTTTGTTCTTGTACACTGGCATAAGTATGCTTATTCTCCAGTCATATGGGATACGCCTCTCTCTCCACACTGTTATTAGTACCCTCAGGAGCCATTTCTCCCCTATCTCAGCCAAAATCTTTATCATGGGTCTATATTATAGCAACAAAAAGACAAAACCACGAACGCTCACATGAGCAAAAATGGCAGTAATCGAAAGTGCGATTGTGGAGTCGTGTTACAGTGAGGAGTGGGATATTTGCCCTTTCCTCACTGTAGTGCAACCTCGGAGTTGGAATATATAGTTAGCGGGGGGTGCGGGGGGCTGTAGCAAGTTCGTTTACTGGCATTTTCGGTCATGTGAGCACTCGCGGTTTTGTCTTTTCATTGTTAAAATATAGACCTCTTTATCATATCTGCTGTGACCTCATCTGAGCCTGCTGCTTTCCCTGACTTCATCTTCCTTAGTGCTGTTCTTACTTCTTCAAGGGTGGGCGACTCTTCCTCTCTCATTGTAGGCTGTTTCTGGGGCAGTACAGCTTCTGTGGGGTTTGCTTCATTCAGAAGCTGCTGGAAATACTCCTTCCTTCTGCCTTTGATGTCCTCTGGACTGGTGAGCAGGTTGTTGCTGGCATCCCTTATGAAGGGTGTCTGACTATCTTCTTTATCTTTCTTTCTTTCTTTGCCTTGCAACCTGATATAGTTTCTTTGTACTCCTTACTGAGTCACTTTCCAGAAGTTGGTACAGTGCCTCTGATGCCCTATTCTTTGCTATTGAAACTTCTTTCTTAGCTTCTTTGATAGCCAACCAGTAGTCCTTCCTAGCCTGGTCAGTCTTTTCTGTCTCCCACTTCTTCCTGCACTGCTTCTTTCTTTTGATGACTTCCAGGACTTCTGCATTCCACCACCAGCTTTCCATATGTACCTTATTTCCATACCTGGCTTGGCCACATATCTTTTCTGTAGTCCTAACACATGCTGGTTTTAGGCGCTGCCATTCTTCTTCAACTCTACCTATTTCCTCCTCTTCTTGGGGTGCTAGAGCCCTGAGTAATTCCTTGAACAGAGTCTACTGTCATGCTATATGTATTTATTTTTATTTATTTTACATTTGTTTACTGAGAATTGTCTGACTGGGCCAGGAGTCCATTTACAGTGGAGGCCTAGGAAGAAAGGCTTCATTATACAGTAATTATTAAGAGATAAATACATGATTTAAATGTAAAAGCTATAGCTTGAAAAGTTAACATAAATATTAAACTGCCAAGGTGCAGAAATCTGAAATGTATAAGTGCGACCTTTGTGTTACAAATCATAAATATCAGTATTTATTGACATTATGATGCCCAAAAATGTGCAGGTGTGCATTAGATTTGAGGAAGGGTGTGAGGCATGCAGCTGTGTGTGTAATGTGACCCAAGAGAAGCTCATCCTTGTAAGTGCCAGTGGAAAATGAGAATCTGTGTGTTCTTAAATAAAATGTGATAAGGCAGTAGAAATACACAGTTTGGTACATACTCTGTAGAGTTGATGAATCAGTGTGGCATGTCATAGATAGAAACATAGGAGCAAAGGAGCTATGGCAATTTTTACAATTACTTTGCAGTACTCGTCCCCACACTGAGAGGCACTGTACATGATAACCCTGGTGTAAATTTGTGTTTACACATCCAGTCCTTAAGAGTAGGTTGAAAGGAAACCAAATCAGCGCTTTGACCAGTAGTGATGACTTATTTCTTAGGCTGGAAATACTTTGAGTTAGGAATCTATCCTCCTAGTGTCTTGTTTATTTGGCAATGTAGATTTGATTCCTAGGTTCATAGGTTACTACTAGGCTAACTGCCATTGCGGGCCATTTTATGACTAGCTAATTATCACATCTGGTGCTTAAAATTAACCTATCTTGCTAAAGTTTAGATTCACATAACCCTTTCCAAGATCTATATCTATATATTACTCTAGTGATAATTGCCAGATCAAAGCATAGATAGCTGGAGGGGACCCATGAGTTGAGATAAAGTATTTAGGAGCTACTTCTGTCCATTAGTAGTACACAGTGGAGTCCTGCGGTCAGCTTCCTATTTCCCATCCATATTCCAAGTTATGATTGAATGTGGTCAGGATAGGATTTTTTTTTTTTTTTTTTAATGCAGACAGGGTGTCTGTTACGTAGCAGTGACATCATCTGTGAGAGATATAGTTGTCCTTCCAAACCATTCTGTTAATACTGCAAATGAGGTTTAGGTCCTTGAATTAAGTATTTCTGATACCATTTGAGTTGCAAATCTGAACTAAGCAATACCATGGAGCTCGGAGACTCATAACCTGTAATAAATCCATGTTCGCTCACCACTATGACTCTTTGCTACATGTCTATTGTCCCAGATAGGCTAGTTTTACAGAGAGGACAGGGGAAAGTACAGTTGTGTACACTTACCATAAATGTAGATGTTAGAGTGTATTCACTGTTGCAGTCATCACATTTGGGTTATCCCTGCCAGGGTAGCCCTCAGTCGGCCCGAATACCAGAGGCTTAGTATTTCTGTGTCAGTTGCTGTCACTCCAGGACTGACGTCAGGTCATCAGTGGTATAAAATCAGACAGCCAACGCCATTACATCAGTTTTTCTTGCCCTATCAGGAGCCCCCAATAGGGAGCTAGGTTATGGTGGAAGAACACCACCAGTAGAAAGTAAATAGCAACAATTCCTTGTAAAAGAGAGAGAGAGAGACAAGGGGGATGGGGGATGGAGGGAGGGAAACCAGGGCTGCAACAGTGAATACACTCAAACATCTACATTTATGGTAAGTGTACACAACTGTACTATGTTCTTCATGTTTCACTGTTGCAGTCATTACATTTGGGTTGATTCCCAAAGCCGAAGAAAAGGGTGGAGGCAGTCAAGAAGACTGATGGCTGGCTAGGATGCCCTGCAAGACTGCGGTGGCAAAGCCTGCCCTGGATTTAGAGAAGATAGGCAGGTGGTAATGCTTGGTGAAGGTATGAACAGATGCCCATGTTGCAGCCTCCAGGATGTCCCTGGTGGGGACCTCTCTGAGAAAAGCTGCAGAGGTGGAGGTTGCTCTGGTGGAATGTGTCCTTACCCCCTTGGGGGAGGTTTCCCATGCTGTTTGTAACAGAAATGGATGCAGTGTGCTATCCATTTGGAGATTGTTTCTTTGGATATGGTCTTATCCTCTGCTCCTGCAGTGAAGCTGACTAGCAATTGATCAGTTTTGCTAAAAGATTTGCTCCTGTCTAGGTAGAATCTCAGCTGTCTGTGCACATCTAGAGAGTGCAGAATCCTTTCTCCCTTGTTTTGTGGGTTAGGGAAAAAGGTGGGCAAATGAATGGATTGGTTGAGAGCCACACTGAACACCACTTTTGGCATGAAAGTTGGGTTAGTCCTGTCAGCATGGAAAATGATGAAGGGCTCTACAGCCATAAGTACTTGCAACTCGGACACTCTTCTAGCTGAAGTGATGGTCAGAAGCAAGGCTGATTTCCAAGAGAGATATTTTAACTCTGCTGAAGTTGCAGGTTCAAAGAGGGGCAGGGTGAGCTTTTCCAACACAAAGTTTAGGTAGGAGCTCTTCTGTGTGGCCTCATGTTCTTAGCCCCACTTAGGAACTGTTTGATGAGAGGGTATGAGAAAAGAAGTGGTTCTGTGCTGAAATGAGCAGAGATGGCCGAGGCATGAATTTTAATAGAAGAGAAGGATGGACCCCTGTGTTGTAGGTCTGCCAGGTAATCCAGGATGAGAGGTAGGGAGGGCTGTGCCGTTCCGGATCCCTGAGCCTGGATCCAGGTGCAAAACCTTTCCCACTTGTCAGCATAAGATTTTCTAGTGCTGGGGCATCTGGCCTCATGTATACATCCAGAACTTGTTTGTTTAGACTGGCAGCTTGAGGAGAGGTCAGGGAATAAGCCAGGCTGCCAGATTGAGGGTCTGCAGTTGGGGATGCATGAATTCTCCCATTCCTCTGTGTCAGGAGTGTTGGGATCTGAGATAGGTGCCATGGTGGCAGGGGTGACAGGCTGTGCAGCAGTGGGTACCAGTGCTAGTGTGGCCAGTCTGGGGCAAACAGGATTGCCCTTGGTTTTTCCTCCCTTATTTTGAGAAGTACCCTTGAAATGAGTGGTAGAGGGGGAAATGCACAAACTAAGAGTTTTACCCACTGGAAGGATAGAGCATCCACGTTCCAGACTTTGCTGAGAGGTTCCCTGGTGCAGAATTTGCTGAGTTGATGATTGGAGTGGGAGGCAAAGAGGTCGACCTTCGGGGTGCCCCATTTTTGGGTTACAAGAGTGAAGGTTCTTTGGTCTAGCTGCCACTCATGTGGGTCTAGCAGGTTTTTGCTTAGGTTGTCTGCCAGAGTGTTTAGAGAGCCTGGCAGGAATTTTGCTAACAGGTGTAGTTGCATGGCTGAGGCCATGTGCCAAAGGGTCATGGTGAACCTGCACAGAGGATAAGAGTCCCTCTCTGTGTGTTGATATACCACATCACTGTGGTGTTGTCTGTTTTAATCAGTAGAGGTCCCGGGGAGAGTAGGGGTCTGAAAGCTGTCAGGGCGTGCTGAACAGCTAACATCTCTTTTTGGTTGATGTGCAGATGTATTTAATTTGGGCTCCAATGGCCCTGAATGCACCTGCCATCCAGGTGTGCACCCCAGGCATAGTCTGATGCGTCTGTGGTGAGGGTCTGGGTGGCGTGGGGTTGTGAGAAGGGAAGTCTCTTGTTGTGGTAGCATGCTGCTGCCAACCAAAGAAAATCTTTCCTTAGACAAGGTATCACTGGTATAAGAGTTTCCAGGTCTTGAGAGTGCTGACACCAAAGGCTTTTTAGGTACCACTGTAGTTTCCTCATATGCAGTCTGGCATATAGAATGAGTAGAATGCAAGAAGCCATGAACACTAGAGCTTGCAGGATAATCCTTGTGGATAACTGGGTCCTGGTGGCTGGTTGAAAGAAGTAGGCTGTCAAGTAGATATGTTTTTCTGGAGTAAGGAATGCCATCTGGGATGCTGTGTCCAGACTTGCTCCCAGGAATACAATTGTTTGTGTGGGTACTAGTTTGGATTTCTTTTCATTGATAATGTACCCCAGGAAGGTTAATAGGTCCTTTACAAAGGTCAGGTGCTTTAGCAGCTTTTCCTGACTGTCTGCCTGAATCAGGCAGTTGTCTAAGTATGGGTAAATTTGAATATTTCTTTATCTGCAAAAGGCAATGGTGGGAGCCAGACATTTTGTGAAAACTCTGGGAGCAGTGGATAAGCCAAAGGGAGGCGCAGAGAACTGAAAGTGCAGTGATCCTGCCCTGAAACGTAGGTATTTCCTGCATGATTCCCTGACTGGAATGCGTAGGTAGGCCTCTTTTAGGTCTAGGGTGGCTAACCAAGCATCTTTGGAAAGCATATGTAGCAGCTGCTGGAGGGTGAGCATTTTGAATTTTGGTATCACCAGGAAGGTGTTTAGAATAGATAGATCGAGGATCGGGTGTCATGTGCACTCTTTTCTGGGTACCAGGAAGAGTCTGGAGTAGAAACATTGGCCTATCTGCTCTGCAGCAACATGCTCTATTGCCCTCATAGGACTTGCTTTTTGGCCTCTGCCCACTGGTTTGGGGAAAGATCTGGGAACCATTTTGGGGTTAGCATAGCATGAAAATAAAGTTTATATCCCTGGGACACTATGTTGAGGACCCAGCAGTCATTGGTAATGGTGGCCCAGTTGCTTGCGTGGATGGAGAGTTTTCCACCTAGGGGCAAGAACAGGTGGGCAGAGGGAGGGGGTGGAAGTGTATAGTCATTATGAGATCTTACCATAAGGTGGCGGCTTTGCACTCCCTGGATTTGAAGAGGAGGAACTCCATTGCTTAGATCTCTGCATTCCCTGGGGCTGTTGTCTGAGGGGTCTGCTTCCCCTGGGTCTGGGCTAAGCTGTCCTAATGGGGCAGGAAAGGACCAGTGCTTGGAGGGGCAACGCCTACTGAAGCTCAGTGGCTGGACCTGTATGAAGTCTTTAACTGTCTGCATAGATTTAGCTTTTTCTTCCATCTTTTTTAAGACCTCCTCTGCCTTGGTGCCAAATAAGTTGGATTTGTGCAAGGGTGCATCCAGTAATTTGAATTTGACATGGTCTGGCAAGGTCTGTTCCTTAAGCCAAGCATGCCTTCTAAGGACAGAACCAGTGACTGCTGCCTTGCAAGATGCTTCTAGGGCGTCAAAACCACATTGTAAGGTGTGCTTAGTCAATTGACTTGCAGAATGCATTAACTCTTGTAACTCTTTATTTTCTGCACAAGCAGGGAAAGTAGATATTTTTTTGTTTGAGGAGTTCCATGGTATGTTGCTGATATTTCAGCATATGGAACTGACAATTTAATGCTCTAATAGCAAGAGTAGCAGAGGTGTATACTTTTTTACCCCATCTGTCTAATACTCGGGAATCCCTATCTGAGGGGGTGGGATTCTTAACTGAAGTTGCTTTGATTCCTTTAGGTCCTTGAGAGATGACCTTGGGGTCAGCAATAGGATTTTTGAAGAGAAATTTGTGAGTCAGGGATTCTATAATACCTGTCAGGTTTCCTGGGTGCAAGAGGGAGGGTGTCAGGGGTCAGACTGGATTCCATAAAAACATCATCCACAACATCCAGGACAGGAGGAATGGCCAGAGGTCTCTGCTGTGGAAGATCTAAGAATTCCCTGAGTGTATTTTTTGACTGAGGATAGTCCTGACATTCTCATTGGGAATGCTCCCTTAGAGTATGTAGGGTTTCCCCAAAGGAAAAGTCCTTTGGTGGAGAGGCTGAAGGGATGGATTCCTCTGCATCAGAATCCTCATAAGCAGAGAGGGGTTGCATATCTTCATATTCAGATGCATCAGAGTAATCAGACTCCTGTTCAGATAAAACTACTGGGGACAGGTCTCTTTTTCTTTTGGAAGGGGTAGCCCGGCTTCCCATGATAAGAATTATAAGGTCTTCTGCCATTTTAAGCATTTGAGAATGAGGCAAGGAAGCAGGTAAATCCAAAAACAAGAGCAGTTGAGTTGAAATACCTTTATGACAAAACGACAA
This sequence comes from Protopterus annectens, assembly GCF_019279795.1. Classification (NCBI taxonomy): domain Eukaryota; kingdom Metazoa; phylum Chordata; order Ceratodontiformes; family Protopteridae; genus Protopterus; species Protopterus annectens. The sequence goes on from NC_056749.1 coordinate 253,192,539, forward strand.
AGCTTTCAGGTTCAAAAACCCTTTCTCAATGTTTAAGGAAGCAGGTGCCTGAGTTTAGGTTGTAGTTTTTTTTGGTTGTGGTTCGTACCCTGGGCCTTAGAAACTCAGTTGTTTTCGAAAGAACTGAAGAAGCGAAAGAAGTCGTTGGTCTGTGTCGAGTATCGGTAGTGCGAAGTACTTCCTCCAAAGCCAATGCCTGCTCAGTGGCTCCAGACCCATCCAAGGTAGAGACATCTGCAGGATCCTTATTTGAAGAAGAGTCTTGTGGCACACCGGACTCTGAAAGTGTCTTGGTAGCAGCCTGCGAATCCACAGAAGTGGGCATCAGGGGCTGTGAAAGCACCTCACCGAGGACCAGCGAACTGACGATTAGCTTAACGGAATCGTCGTCGGCAGCTTTGGACCTGTGTGGTCTGTCTCTATCTTTATCCTTACTTTTTTTTTTTTTTTTTTTTTTTTTAGAAGATCGGTTGTCAGATGGCTTACTGAAGCCACCTATTCCTAGCTTCCACCCTGCTGAACTCCTCATTCTTAACCTCCATCTAAATCCTCATAAAAAACTTGCTATACCTTCCATCTATAGTCCTACTGGCAACAATGTACCCTTTCTCGAAAACATACTATCCTGGTTCTATCTCAGTATACCTTATGAAACACTCATACTTGGGGATGTCAATATAGACTGGTCTAAACTTTCTACTGACTCTCCCTTACTCAGTATTCACCTTCATGGTTTCCACCAACTAATTTCTACCCCCACTCATTTCCACAAAAACTCTACCTCCAGCTCCACAATAGACTGGATTCTTACTAACTCCCCTACACATTACCACCAGCCCAAAACCCTACCAGACTCCCATAGTGACCATCTCCCTAACTCTATCCTAAGATATGACCCTCACACTCCTAAACCCCACCTCTTTAGAGATTGTCGGAAACTATCCTCATTTAACTCTTCACAGTTTAACTCACTACTCCAAAACATTGACTGGTCCATGCTTAAACAACTTCTCCTGAATGATGCCATTGATACTTTTAATAGCATTTTCCTAAATACTCTGGACTCCCTTGCTCCCTCTAGAATGATCAGAGTGAAATCTAATCATGCCTCCTGGCTTTCAAAGGAAACTAAGACCATCATGAAACAGAGAGACAGTGCCTGGAAATCCTGGATCAAAACTAAACAAACACATCATCTTCTCAAATACAGACAACTACGTAATCTTACCAAAAACAGACAAAGACAAAAAATCATTTTATAGCTCAGGCCAGCATAAACATAGATCTAACCCCCGTAAATTCTGGTCTACACTAAATAGCATCCTTTACCCAGGCTCTCCCTCTATCCCTTCCCCCTACCCAAACTCGACTCCGGAGGAAACAGCTACCCTACTTAATTCCCACTTCATCTCCTCCATCCAAAACCTCCTACCCTCTCAAACTAACTCCTACTCCTTATCTGATCCAACACCCACCCCCAATAACACTTTTTTCTTCTTCCAGCCACTTCCCACTTCTTACATCAAATCTCTACTGCTCAAACTCAAATCCTGCTCTCTCTCTACTGATAAATTACCTCCCACCTTCCACAAACTTGCAGCTGACTCTATTGCCTACCCAGTGACTATATTAATTAATAGATCCATGCTAGAATCTACTGTTCCTACTCTTTGGAAATCTTTCTACACCACCCCTCTCCATAAGGGAGGCAACTCTACTGATCCTACCAACTATTGACCTATTGCCATTCTATCCCCCCTATCAAAGATCCTAGAAAAAATGTATCCATACTCAGCTTCTAAACCACCTTCTCAATCACAACTTACTCACCCCTACTCAACATGGTTTCCACCCCGATCATAGCACTACTACTGCTTTACTCTCCTTCACCCACACCATTGCAGAATCCCTGGACAATAATAAACCTACTTCCTGTCTCTTTCTAGACCTCTCCAAAGCTTTTGATACTGTATCTCATCCTTTACTTCTATCTAAACTTGCAAACTTTCACCTATCCTCCTCCACCCTCAGCTGGTTCACTAGCTATCTATCCGGCTGCCAACAATCTGTCGAATGGCTCTCCTCATGTTCTCCTTTCCTGCCTATCTCTACTGGGGTTCCACAACGTTCCATCTTAGGCCCCCTTTTATTGAATATCTTCACTAATGACCTCTTCACCTCTTGCAATCATTCATCTCTCATTAAATATGCTGATGACTCCACTATTATTTCTACAGCCGACAACATCTCTGACCTACACACTCTAACCCAAAAAGCTCTACTCTCCACCGAACAATGGCTTTCAAAAAACTTACTAATCCTCAATCCCAAAAAAAAACAAACTCTTGCTCTTCCTCCCCCGTTCTCTTGCTCAACATAGATCTTCCTTTGTCATTAAGTCTTGTAATAATACAGCCATCCATCCTGACACCCACTCTAAACTCTTAGGGGTTATCATTGACGATGAACTAAAATTCAATCAGCATATACAGCAATGCATAAAAAAATCCCATCAAAAACTTGGTCTCCTATATCGGAACAGAAAATACCTCACTCCTGAGGCTAGACACCCTTGGACAAGTACTTCTCCTCCCCTCTTTCCTCTATGCTGCACCAGTTCTCACAAATATTAAAACTACTGCCCTGAACAAACTTCAACAAACCTACCACAAAATAGCCAGATTCATTACTAACTGCCCAAACAACACACACCACTGTATTGCCTTAAAGTCTCTACAATGGCTGGAACTCCCACAACTACTTCATCTCTACCAATTTCACATGCTGCGCTCTATGCTCTTTAAACCCTCTTGCTGTCCTTCCCTATCTCTTCTTGTTTCCATCTATACTCCTTCTCGATCTCTCCACACCTCAAATCAGCAATTGCTTGATGTCTACCACCCTAACAGGTCTGTTGGTAAGCAACTCTACAAGCACTCTGTGGCCCAAGCTTGGAATAAACTTCCCCCAGATATACGCTACGCTCTATCTCTCATACTCCACTATTTAAAAAAAGAACTGAAGACACATTTACTCAATTCCAGAACCTGTCCCTGCTATGACCCTACTTAGATCTCCCCTCCTCCCACACTCACATCTCTCTCATTCCATCCTACTATCACTCTTGACTCTCCCCATTTGTTCAGCAACTAAGAATTTAATTTTGTCAAAAATAAATAAATAAGTGTGGTTGTTTATTTCTACACCGGTAGATGTTTATTTGTATTGCTTGCTATTATTGTTTGTAATACTTGTTTTTCTTGTTCTGTAATCATATATTGTATTTTCTACTGCCCCAACAACAAAAAAACAATAACCACAAGAGCATTCTGAGGCTGCAACACAGATTGTGTTGTCTACAGAGCAAACTGCTGCAAATGTTAAGCCTTCTACGTGGGCAAGACCATCAATGCCCTCAAAACCAGGATTGCCAAACACCTATACGACATCAGGCACAAGATACCGACAAATAAACTAGCAACACACGCAACAAAAAAAACAGGACACGAAAGATTTAAGTTCCTGATACTCGAACAGCTGGAGAAGATCCCTTTCAATGGGGACTTCAATTCAAGATTAGAGAGAAAAGAACTTATCTGTCAGATACAACTTGAAGCAAGGCACCCTCCGGGTCTCAACTACATGGAGACCATCACCCCAGTCTTGAACCTCAGGGCATTTAACCATGCTAACTACAACTAATCGGCTCCTAGTAAGATATGCTATCTATTTCGCTCACTGTTTTCTCACAGGTATAAGGCATAATGTATTTATTTTTTGAACAATAATTGTTTATAAGCAGAACTAAAATTGCATGTGTCAGCCCTCATAAAAGTTACAATTGTTAGCTCAACTTTTAATTATTTTTAATTTAAAAGGCAAAATTTCAATGTCAAACTACATTTAATTTTTTACTACCTAATGTACACTCTCCCTAATGAAGGAGCGGCAGACAGGCTACCTTCCAATCTGCCCCAAAAGTGCCGGACATCTCAGAATCTTTCTCAGAACCAAGCTTGCTTCCAATATTTTACAGATGGTAATGGCAAGTCTAAATTTAAAACTATAGTCAGTAACCCCAGAATATTGCCCAAGATCTCTGTTTTACAGTTTAATTTTAATTTTAAATGTAATTTTAAATTTAATTTTAATTTTTATTAATTTTTATTTTTTGGTTAAATTTAAGTTTTAGTACAGTTTTTCCAAGCATAGGTATAATCGTGACAAAGCGAAAGGCTCCAGCGCATTGCTAGAGGTTAGGAATGGCACATATGAACAAGAAGCTGGATAACAAAAAGGAACTAAATAAGAGGAATGAGATGCTTCCAACCAGGTCCGTCTTCACCTTGTAGGCCTACCAAGGCCACACCCCCAACTAGTCACTTTCATTGGACATCTCTCAACCATGCCCCCTCCATAGCAGCATAAAAGCAGCACAGCAACAGCTCTCAGGTCATTCTGACCAGCACTTGGGGAGAGCACAAATAGTCCTTTTTAGGACTCACACATAGCAAAAGAACCGAAGATCTGTTCAAGTAAAAGGACAACGGAGATCGGCACCACCGCGGAACACCGAAGGACACAACAGCAGCTCTTCCCAGAGCCCATTGTGTCCCTACACAAAACAGCTCTTCTCAGAGCTCACGTGGATCTGCACCTTACACCAAACAGCTCTTCTCAGAGCTCACAGTCACCAAACAGCTCCTCTCAGAGCTCACAGAGATCTGTATAAGCTCTGGTAGGGGCAACCAGAGACGCATTGAAGAATAAAACAAAAAAGTACTTATTAGAGCTACCACCAACACCCGAACGGGCATTCAAAACACAAATCGGCCCTTCTCAGAGCTCACAGAAATCTGTATCAGCTCCGGTAAGACCAGCCGGAGGCACAGACACAGCTTCGGTGAACCAAACAAAACAGTTCTTTTTAGAACTACCTCATCTGCCCGAAAGTGCATTCAAAACACAAAACAGCTCTTCTCAGAGCTCATAGAGATCTGTAACAGCTCTATATAGAGCTCCAGCTGGCCACAGGGCTAAAACAGCTCTTTTTAGAGCTAGCTCCACCACCGACTAAACGTGGAAATCTGTTCACCGTTTAGGATCAAGAGTGAAAAGCATTGTAAAATTGGTTATTCCTTCCCTCCGGGCAGGCATCACTCAGGATCGAAAACCCAAGAGGTCCACACCTATTTTTGTGGATATATTGTATTTTCTGGAACTTTTCTCATCGGGTCTCCACTGAAAATGGGACAATATCCCAGTTGGACTAACCCGGTTAACAAATGTCAATAAATAATAAATAAATAATAAATATTTGAATTCAAAGACTGAGAGTGAAAATATCTAGCTACAATAAGGGCCCGACGACATATAGTTTTGGCCTTGAACAAAGCACAAAAGCGACAGCAGGGGACGTCGTGGTCTGGCCCTAAACAGGTGATGGAGTAAGAATGAAAATCTCTGTGAGGTATTTGCTTTCCACAGGCAAGACAATTGTTAACTTTTTCTGACATTGGTTAGAGCAAGAAAAAAGGATTCCCAGTGGGGTACTTAGCTTTAGAAGACTTCAACTTGAATTCAGAAATGAAATACTCAGGTAGTGGCTGACCGGCACTCGGGTGAACTGCTTCTGCTTTAGGCTCCTCGTCAAGAAAGACTGAAATAATGGCTTCGGCTGCCTGATTTTATACCACTGACAATCTGATGTCAGTCCTGGAGTGACAGCAACCGACGCAAAAATACTAAGCCTTTGGTATTCGGGCTGACTGAGGACTACCCTGGCAGGGATAATCCAAATTTGATGACTGCAACAGTGAAACACGAAGAACATCCTTTGGTTAACTCTAGCAACCAGGAGACAGCATCAGGGAGATCAGTACCTAATGTAACAGTGGAAAGGGTGGGGGCTGTAGCAATGTAACAATCAAAGAACAAGGAAATCATCTGCAGTATCAACAAGCAGAAAGGAAGTACAGCAGCATAAGCAGAAAAATAATGAACAGAATATCTAATATTTTCAAAAGAATTTAAGTATAAACAGTTTGTATATGCACCTATCCTCCAAAAAAAAGTTCACAGTGCTACTACTCTTTTGAAATAAAACTACAAGACTATGGCACCTAACCAGGAGAAATTACAAGTAAATGTAGTTATGACAGAAAAGGAAGTGAAAGATGTAGAAATGTGTAAATGAGGCACAGATCCTGCAGTATATCACAGTTCTGCTACTTGTGTTAATATAAGTCCAAAACTATATCACCAGACTGAGCAGAAATAACACACAGATATTTATTAGGTTAGAAACAAATAGAATAGCTTAAAGGTGTTTCTAGAGTCACTGGCGTTGTGAAGAAATAGGAGGTAACTAGGACTGGATAATTTCATGGCTCACAAAGTGAGACCGAGATCACTTTGGCGAAGTTGGTAGACTAAAGAATATAAAGAAGGTTGCAATAATCTATCAGGATAGTTAAAGGATTTAAATCCTTTAATTTTCTTGGTTAGAATTCTTTGGGACCTTTCCATTGAGTGATATGACTGTATTTGTATATACTAAAAGAGGGACTGTATTTAGTGATGGGCCTGGTAAGGGATGAGTGCAGTGGTAGGATGATCTCTCGGGGTCTTGAAGATATTCCTTTAGAAACTAATTGGGCCTGACAGAAGGATTTCCTGACTACGGTGGCAAGATGATGATCGAATGAGAGAGAGTTGTCCACATAATTACCCAGGTCTCTTATGACCATAACAGTCTGAAGAGGAGTACCATGTATTACATGCGGGGTGTTTTGTTTTGAATAAGTTAACTAGTTCACCAAATAAAAATAAAATCCTCATAACTTCAACTGATCCTTATGTATCTCAATGGGCTAAGGCTGTACCTTTAACCTAGAAAACCTTGGCTAACAGAACTAAGTCTAGCAAGATGCCCTCATTAAAGACTACTTGCCCTAAGTCTATTAGCAAAAGGGCACCTAGAAAGGTTCACTTTTCTTCTCTTACCCCCTCACAGCCTTACTAACAAAACATAACCTGTCCTTCTGTAATGCACAGTGAGAGCAGACCCCCACAGCCATCAACTTATAATAAGATAAAAGCTGCTGATAAACGCTACCCTCCACACCAGCAACGTTTCTCCATTTCCTTTTCCTAGTCTGAAGCAGGTTTCCTCTCCACAATACAGAGAGCTTACAAGTTTAGCTGTAAGTGGTCCCAAGGTGCAGTATGCAATGTGAGCTCTGTAGGAATATCAAAGTTAAACACATCCACTATGCACTCCTAAGTAAAACTGAGTACTCTGCTCATTGGGTAATGTTTAGATTATAAAGTACTGCAGGAAACTGTGATGCCATATGATAATTGCTTGAGCACTGACAGACAGTGCTTGTTAATAAGAACTGGTGAATTTTGCCAGGTCCATTAAACAGAAGGAGAAAGCCCTAAATGCATTACAGGTGACTAGTGGCACAGACACCTACAGAAGCTGCCAGAAGAGGATGTGAGTGAGTAGTCTCTGTCAGCTCATCCATCCTTGCAGGAGCGAGGTGGCATTGGCTCACTGATTGGGTGACACCTTGTGAAAACATTAGGTGGTACACTCATGGAGCACGAGCACTGGCTGCATGCCTACATGCAAGCCTTCAGAGCTTGTGGCTGCAGATTACTTGTAGCCAGCAGCACAGAAGTAGAACTCAGTGAAGCACTGTAAGGAAGGGGGAATGCTCCACCACAACAGAGTTGGCTGCCCTACAGGACCTATCAGCTTTCTAACCCACCGACTCTTAACACTGGGGAAAACGAATGGCTAATATAGCACCCTGGGTAGGAACAAATGCAATGGACTGAATGGATCATTAGGATGAAGGTAGTGGAATCCCTGGGTAGGTTCAGTAAGGAATCTAAAAAAAGAGATGCCCAGCTTTGTGATTGTGCAAGAATGCTTTGAGGAACTTTTACTGATGATGGAAGTGCTCACTTAATGTGTTTGGCTTAAAAGCTGTAGCAAGGGAGTTTAGTGCTCTGAGCAACATACCCCTCACCCCACAGTCTATATGTAATAATGACTGCTTCTTGATTGCTTGCAAACTGACATACTTTTTTAAGGTGTCAGAAAGCTGTAATTTAGTAACTTAGTAATTCATCGCTACCTTTGAAAGACAACAAGAGTTTGTCAGTTTATAAGCTGTTACTAAGCATCTGCAATTAAACTGTTCAGCATCCCTACAGCTTGGCACCCAGAGCAATTGCCCTTCCTATGACTCTTCCTAATTACTTGCATGTATTTTTTATTGTGGAGAGTCACTATATACTTTCTTACGTAAGTTGTAGAGTACAATTTATTTTTTAATCATCTGATGATTAGTCTTGCACTACTAGGAGTAATGCTTTTCTCTCAGTAGTGCTGCCCTAGTTTCCAAAGTGCTTTGTCAACATGATGTCACTACGGTAATGGATTGCAAACCAATGCACAGCTCATGCTAGTTCATCCATAAGAACTGTAAGTACCTTGCAGAAGAAAATTTAATGTTGGATGCTTGGACATCTTTCGCTAAAGCTATGTAATGGTTCTCTCTCTCTCTCTCTCCCCCTTTCTCTCTCTCAAGATACATATATATATATATATATATATATATATATATATATATATATATATATACACACACATATATCATAATCCATAAAAACTCCAAGGTTTTACCAGTACAACTCACAGAAAATTCTTTGGAAGGAAATCATTTGAGGTGCCTGCCTTTGGCACAAATAAGCAACACTTTCATTTAAAGGTTTACAGCTTGCAAATTTCTAGGTTACTTTATCCTGTCTGCCTAGAAGTAACAACAGAACTAGATAACAAGCTTGCAACAATACTTTGACTATAGTCTTTCTAGTCTATTAGAAACTCTACCAGAACGATAGCAGGTGGTATCCCCTTCTCAACCCTATTCAGAGGAACAGAGTGATGACACACACCACTTTTAGCATAAAAAGTGTACTTAGGTTTCCCTTGTAACAGAGGGCTCAGAGAACTGTTATTTTATTTGTCTGAATCCCTGGAAATTTTTTAGGAACAGAACTTAGTTGGTTTAATGACAAGTACTATCAGAGCAGCTTAACTATATGTAGAACCACTCTACAGTTAACAGTCGCACATTTCTTATTGCTGTGAATCTCTCCTGCCTCATTATTGCCTTTTAGATATGTTTGTTAACCAAAAGTTCTGCATTAATAACATAATAATATTGTGGACTAACTTACATACACCTAAAGGCATTCAGTAGTGACTCATTTCTACTTGTTGGTTTCAGTATTCCATTAGTTGTGCTTTTTGCTAGAAGCTGGATGTGCATGCAGACTGCTGGCATCTAGACTGATTACCCCCTTTCTTCCCTTATTTGCTCCCACCATATGTTGGCATCCTGACTGGTTACCCCTTTGCTCCCTTGCTCACATTCAAACCCTACACCTCCACAGGCTGTGACCATTTATAACTGACCACCAACCATTTTATTAACTCATTTCCTCCAACTGGGCTCTGGAAGTTTGCACTGTAACTCCCAGTGGGCAGAGCCTATGTTTTTTCATGGACTCAAATTATATCCTCACATTTCAAACAAATATTCATATCTCTGGAACAATAGGTGTTAGCAAAGAAGTGTAAACGACAAACTATTCATCACTAACTTTTTATAGTGGTAGCATGCTTTAGGTTCTAGGTCTTAAACAGGATTTTATGACTCATGATAAACACAGTACTGCATTTGTAATATTATGTAAACCACTTAAAATATCAAAGCAACCACTCAAGTCACACACATACCGTCAGAGCATTTTGTTCATCCAGCTGACAGATTTCACATGAGGTTAACCAGTTCTGTCTGTGCTATTTGGTCAATGAGATATTTAGAAAAGATTACATTTATGGAAATATAAATGAATATTATATGAACAACAATTAATATTTTACCTGCACATGACAGAGGTCAGATATTGATACTGTTATATTTGCCATTGTGTAAGCTCTGAGATGAGATCTTTTAACATTTTCTATGTGGCATGGTTTAGGAATTATAAATGAAAATATGAACAAGCAATATTTGACACCTACAGGCATCAGTAGGCTGTTACTTCAGCAATGCCTGCAGGCATCACTCAACTGTAATCAGCTATAACCATATTTAAATCCTCTTTCCTAACCATAAACTGAATCAAAATCCCATACAAAATAAATAAAAAATATAACCTGAGCATCTTCAGCCACTATGCACTCCAAAGCAACTATGCCACCAAAAAACTAGGCACTAACACACACCATTTTAATTACTTTATTGGCACGTCTAGAAACAATTAAAAACTACCAAATACCTTGGCACTATACCACTGTGTGTAATCACAACAGGGATAACTCACAAAATTTGTTCACTTCCTTCACATTACCAGTTGTACTCAAAAAAACACAAAAACTGACTGGCCAAACATAGCAATAAAGATGACAGAATGGACTTTTTATGTATGGTTACTATTTTGCAATAAGCCCAGAATTTCCACAAAAAAGATATCCCAAAAGATTGAGAGATAAATTAGAGGAAAGAAAAATACATGCACAAGAAAAACTGATGGACGTTTCAAATTCAAATTTGTGTATATTAATACAATAGATCCATGAAAAACATGACATAGACAGAAAATTCTGATATGTTTGGAGAAAGAAACGACAGAGGAAGTTCAAAAAATAAATAAAAAAATAAATAAAATGCCGAGATTTTTGAAAGGTTTAAAAAAGAAACATGGACACGGGGAAGAAGATCTGCTATGATGCAATATTAATGCAAAGTAGAAAGTCAGACTAATCAATACAAAAAAGCAGCTCCAAAGATATTTGAAGAGAAATACAGGCAAAGGCACCCAGATATGGAAAATTTCATAACACTAAAAATAAGATGACAAAAGGGGAACACAGAACAGAAGATAAGTAAAGCAGAAGTTAAATACAAGAAGAAATTATGGAATACATATGAAGTGAAGGATTAGTGTAGAAAGTCTTAACAGGTTATAAAACAGCATGATGTAACATGTGACGCATGTCACCCAAGTAAGGAGAGCAGTAGGAGTGGGAAATATATGAAGAATAAATAAGGACAGAAGAAAGAAAAAAACATTTAATATGGTCCTGTACTTATGCAAAACTGATCAATACAAAAAGCAGCACCAAAGATATCTGAAGAAAAATACAAGCAAAGACATTCAGATATAGAATATTTCACAATACAAAAAAACAAGAAAACAAAGGGGAGAAATGGAAAACAGGATTTATAATGGAAACATTAAAGAAACAGAAAATGAAATTATGATTCACTTGGGAAGTAAAGGATTTAGTATAGAAACTCCAATTCAGGTAATGTCACAGTATGCTAGAACGAGTCCCCAAATTAAGGAGAAACAGGTGTAATGGAAACATCTGATCACTTGCCACATAAAGATGTTCTCTAGCCCTTGGCAGGAAACCAGTGCGAAAGTTTAGCTAGAGTTACCCAGCAAGGGAATGAGCAGTAAACTGTGGCAACTCTGACACAGTCAATGTTGTGGACTGAAAGGGTAATTAGTTCCCATATGAAAAAAGCAATGGATGATGCAGAATGCAGCTCAAGATAATATTTTGCAGGAAGATGTTTTTGAATTCTCTGTAGAAAGCCTGCGGGAAATAGAGAGCAAAGAATGTGCTCCAAGTTTAGAAGTAAATGAACTAAGGGAAGAGTTGTTTTATTTAATTTAGATATGCATATTAAGATTGATGAAAGAATAGATTACAGAAAGTAAATAAGACCCAAAATGTTAGAAGTCTGATAAAACAAATGAACACAGTAATCAAGACTATCAATAGAAATTCATGTGATATAACACAAGTAATATTATTGTGCAGCTAAATTAATAACAGATAAAGTCTTACCAGAAAAATGCAGAACAATAAGGGAAAGGAAGAAATCAAATGCCATTGTGGAAGCACCGAAAAGAAAAAACTATAAAACAATTACGACTGGAAACAATGGCAAACTACTTCGCAACTGGGTCATGACAAAGGGCAACTTATTATCCCAGGAATAAAAATCCAAAGGGGATATTCCAGGGTGATTCTTCTACACTGCTGCTGGTTTGTCTTGCCCTTAACCTATTAAACTGCCTACTTAACAAATTAGTTCTTGGTTATAATCTGGCTCACAGAAAACATCTAAGTGTAAACATGTTTCATCTTCTTTTTGTGGATGACTTAAAACTGTATAGTTCATCAGATGAGGAGTTGAAAGCACAACTGGAAGTGATCAGAACTTTCTCTGATGATATAAGAATGACATTTGGTTGTGATAAATGTGTGAAAGCAACATTTAAAGCAGTTAAGCTGCAGCACCAAGAAAATATCAACCTGGGACAGGAATGTGATAACGAAGAAATGGAGCAGGAAAGATTGTTTCAATATTTGGGAATCAGTAGGATCGGCAATAAAACATGAACAGATGTGAAAAAAACATAGGAAGGAATACTTCAGAAAATTGAAACTAAAATTGAAAATAACCTTGCCATCCAGGGACAAAGTCCAAGCTATAAACCCATTGCTCTTACTTTTATGACAGTTTTAGGGTTTCTGACTGGCCCCAAAATGCAGCGGATCAGTTGGACAAAAAAAAATAAATAAAATAAACAAGAAAAATGCTTCATGCTTATCAGATAATATATAGCAATCAGTGAATGCCAAAATTATAAATCCCTCCTTATAAAGGTGGTATGGCCCTTCTGAAATATAGATCTGCAATCATGGGACTGCATACACATCTGTTGACCTCTCCAAATCCAAACATAGTGAAAGTGTTAAAACATGAAAAGAAGTCTAAGATGACTTCTCTACCTAGTGTAGCAGAAGCTTATCAGTGTCAAGCGGGAATGGAAATCACACCAGAAGTAGCCAAATTCAGGCAGCAACTGAATGTGAAAAAAAAAGAATGTAAAGACACGGATCAGATATCCATATTGGATACGAACATCTAACAATAAACTCATTAATAAATCAAATACTCTTCCAGATTTTTTAAGTGATCAGCACCCAAAATGATCAGCACCCCACTTACTTAATATATAAGCAATGTACATTACAACTGGATTATTAAACAAAAACACTTCAGTGATACTGTATTTAACTCGCTGCTACAAAAATGCATACAACCCACCTTAAAGTGCCTACCTCTAGAAGGTGCAGTCAAGTACTTCAACCAAACATTCTGAAACATTCCAAGTCTTGTTACTCCCCTAAGAAAATTAAATCAAAACCACATCCTGGTTAAGTATTTAAACTAACCATATAATATCTTTAAGGGATGACCTATGGAGATTCTGGAAACTTCCATAAAATACCATCCTTTCATGCTTACAGAATAGCCAGAAATAAAGTAAAAATGCAATACAAAGAGTAAACAACTATCACAAGCTGCAATCCTCCAACATGAAAAGCCCTAAACTATTTGGTTACTCTATTAACAGACTTGTATACCAGGAAAAAATCTGAATACCGCAGGGCTGGTACACTTCGGCCAAGCAGTTACCTCCATACCACAAACCCAAAGCATAACCTTTAACAAGTATAGAAATCCATACAAAAATTCCAATAACTAACCATATAATTTTACCGAAGAAAGCAACACAGATAATAATCAAGGTAACCTAACCCTAAATCCAGTTTCTATAGATAAAAAAGTAAAAGCAGCCACATATTATATAGCTTCTGATTTCCACTGAATAGTGGCAAACTCCATAATACATCCAGTAGCAATATTAATAAACAGATCTCTAAGGGAATATAATGTACCGTCTGTTATAGAAAGCAGTCCTTCATAATACCAATCCACAAATTATGTCAGGACTTCATTCTTTCAAACTTTAGTTCAATTTTAGTGTTGGTTCTCCTCTACAAAATACTTGAGAAATGCATACATAAACAGTACGCTATCCAACACAAAATAGTCTTTTATAACCAACTTAGCATGGTGTCCGACTAGGACACTCTACAGATTCTAAACTCTTATTCTTTTTAGACACCAGTAAATTCTTACCTGACTCAAGCTACTATTACTGTTTGTTTATTCGTAGATCAATCTATCAAAACTTTTTGACACAGTGTCTTACAATAAATTACTATCAAGACTTTCTCAAACAGGCGTAACCCCTTCTACACTCAGCTGGTGGAAAAACTCATACTCTACATAATTTCAACAAGTGTGAGAGTTCTTCAAGGCTCTATCCTTGGTCCAATTCAGTTTAACGTATACATAATAACATATACAAAGATTATTGACCATTCAGCTTTGGTGCACTATGCAATGACTTTAGCATGATATGCTTTGATATTACACTTGCACAGCTACACCTACAAATTTAAATGCAGTTTATATAACTTGAGGAATAGATGAAAACCATCATCTAATATTCAATGTTAAAATATCTAAAATAATGTTCTTTACCTAAAATCATCAGACAAAGAACATGTCTGTTATTAACATAGTATAAAAAAATACTCCGGAAGAAGTGCAACATACTAATTATTATAGATGATTATTAGCCCTGTCATTATGCACAGTATAACCAAAAACTTCTGCATAAAACAAGACAACAGATAAATACACGAAAAAAAGATATATGGTCAAGTACTTTCATCATTAATGTAGCAGACTTCATCCTCACTGCAGTGGGATCTCAGAGTTAGAATATTTAATTTGCAGGGGATGTGGGGGGTGCAGGGGTGCTCGCCCCCCTGCTCAGACATGAATGACAGTGTAGTTGTTTCACTTACGTTTGCACCTACACTGCCATCATGGCCAATTTACGACATAAATGTTGAATCTGTTGAATTTGTTCAACAGATTCAACATTATAACCTAATTAGTATGCCAGACGTCTGACGTCATTTTTGTAGTGTTGAATGTTCAGTTTTCTGAACTTCGATAAATGAAATTTATGCAATATTAGTCTTAGTTATGCTGGTGAATATATCTTATGTAAGCATTAGAGGACCACCTGCTAAGCCTTTTGATACTTTCAGCGGACTGGCTTGAAGCAGCTAATTTAGAAGCTCGACCAATTCTAAATGAGTGTGACATGTAAGGTCTGGGACAATTATCTAAGTGTTTTAAAACATGCCTGAGTTGGCTGGAGAGATGAGTAATGGTTATCTTATGACCTACACTGTGAATGAATACAAATTTTTTATTGCTTGGATATGGAGTTAGATCCTTGAATGTTCTTCTCCATGAAAGAGGACAAATGAGGAAATCCTTGCTTCTTTGTAAGGTAATCTGGTGTCCATGACTTGTTTGGTCTGTTTTGGATCTGAAGATCCAGATAAGGACCACCTCCATATTGAAAATTTCATCTAACCATTTAAGGTTACTAATCAATTCACTAACTCTGAAAGCTCCAAAGTATAACCATGAGAATAATGTAATCCAAAAGGAAAGTTTTTCCTCTATTTGCCAAGTTTTTCTGCATAGCCGCCTATTTTGAGCATTTTCTGGCTTGTTAAACTTGATTTCTGCATTAGTAACTGTATTTAGAGCACAACCTATAGCTGTTTACTGAATTTCCTGTTTGCACTTATTTCTAAAATCAATTTTTTTTTTCAAAACTTGCATTTTATCTGTCTTTGGCCTAGCACTCTTGTGTGGGGTCATTTACTGCACTGTTATAACTTGTTGATACTTGTGAACCTCGGTTATCTCTGAAAAAAACAAAAAAACAAAAAAAATCTTGCTTTTTTTCCACTTTTCTGAGATTTAAAAAAGTTCAGTTACAGGCTTGCGAACTGTTTGTAAGTTTCTTAGAGGCCATTTTTTGCTTGGGCTAAAGGGAAGTCTCTCTGTTGATCAGTGGCAGTGAAAAACATTGAGCAGCCTGCCTGCCCCTGTGGGAGTGGTTACTGACTTGAAACTGTAGTTTTATTGGCCATTTTGGGTCAATTCCAAACTCCATCTTCCTCTCTTAAAACCCTTTTTTGCGTGGTTTTGCGCGTTTTTGTGCATAGCGCAACAGCGGGCAGTGCCGCCTAATTGGGTTTAAACTATTCCTGGCTCCACAAAGTCTGCTCTTCACTTTTTCCCTTAGAACTGCTCTCTCTCTCTCAATTTAAACACCATATTCTCATTCTAAGGCCCTTCACTTTTCCAATTAATTAATCCTACAAGTTAGCACTATTAAACCATAAGCACTACTTACTCATACTCTCTACGATTACCCTGTCCTCTATTCGTCCGTCTTAAATTCAGTTTCCCTATATTACTCTAGCATGTCCAAAGGTCAGTCAATGGTTTCCTCTCCAGTCCAGCTGGTGAATCTGGGAATTTTGAGGCAATGTTACAACTGTCTCATGTACACGGACAACCCTCTCCTCCTCCAAACAGGTTCAAATATATGTGAGAGATGCAACTATTTAGCCAAACTGGAGGCTGAGCTCTCTCATCTCAAAACTGGTGTAACCAGTCAGGAGGAGAAGGTAACCTCACACAACACAATTCCAGTATCACATAGTCCCACCACATCAGCGAACCAAACACAAATACACAAAAACATACTCGGAGGCTCTAAATAAAAATCTACCTAAGCAACAGAGACCTCCAAAGCAGACATCCAAGCAAACGCTACCTCAAAACAAAACACGCACAACACATAGCCCACAAAGTCAGTGTGCCAAGCAGCCACAGCCCTTAAGGCTGAATAACACACCTGATACTCTTGTAATAGGTGACTCTATTGTCAGACACACTGATGTCCCGCTCACCAGGCTGAATAAAGAGAAGGTCACGGTGAGCTGCCTGTCGGGTGCTAGGATCCGCCACATAACGCAAGCACTCAGGTCACTCCAAAGCAAATACAAATATGACTCAGTCATTGTACATGCTGGTGTGAATGACCTGAGACTTACCTTCCTGGACTACATGAAAAGAGACAGAGGAGCTCTCTGCTCATGTTGCCCAGGCTGGTATGACCCTGACCTTGAGCAGCATCTTACCCTCACCTAGAATGATGCCACAGTACAAAGACAAAATAATCAATTTTAACAATTGGCTAAAATTTTGGTGTCATTCAAAGGGGATCCAGTGTCTGTCAGCCTGGGATGACATGCTCGACAAGCCACGTTGCTTCGCTAGGGACGGCTTGCACCTGTCACCACTGGGCTTTCGGATATTGGCAAAGGCTCTTGCCACCCCCATAGTGCCTTTTTTAGGCAAGGCTCAAAAGTCAAACCCACCCCCATAGACAGCACAAGGAACAAGAAACTAAGGGTAATGCTGCTTAACGCCAGAAGTCTTAACCTCAAGATGCACGCACTCGAAGCTCTCCTCAGTATGGAGAACATCGATATCTGTGCAGTGACAGAAACCTGGTTCAAGGCTCCAGAGAGCACCCCAGCACTACCAGGCTATACCTCATATCATGCTTTTCAGCCCCAAAACCCAGACCGAACCACAAAAGGAGGGGGAGTTTCCATATTTATCAAGGATATCCACACCTCCAGGTTAGTGGCATTGCACGAAGTATCGGAGACCATCCATGTGCAACTAACAGTGGGCAAGACTGCTTTTCAGTTTATAGCATCCTACAGACCACTCTCTCAAAGTCAGGAATCCCACTCTGCTTTCCTGAAAACATTGGAGAACATGAAGATCTCTCCGAACACCATTATATTGGGCGACTTCAACTACCCAAACATTGACTGGGAGCACTACTCAAGCCCCAGCACCTTAGCCCAAAGGTTCCTGGAAATTATAAACTCAAATGCTATGGAACATCTAGTCACCACTCCCACAAGAGGGGACAACATACTAGACCTGATCATTACCAACATGGGAACTCTATGCTCCACACCAGAAGTATATCCTTCATTGGTAAGATCAGACCATAAATTAATTTCACTGGATGTCCACATCCCGACCCCACACCCAGCCCAGAAAACCACAGTGAAAAACTACTCAAAAGCGAACTTCTCACTTCTCAAAACTGAAGTGGAATCCTTCAAGGCCCCAGGGCCAGTGGAAACTACGGCCCAAACTGCAGAATCCTATACAAACGCATTCTACGGACATCTCCAGGAATGCATGGATCATGCCATCCCAAACAAAACCAAGACCCAATCATCCAAAGGCAGGCGTCCAGTCTGGTGGACCCCTGCCATAAATAAACTGTACAACAGAAGGAGGAAGCTACTACATGATAGAGCAAAATCCCTAATAGGGAAGGCATCTCTGATCAGCACTAGCAAAAAATTACGATCCCTCATAAAATCCTCCAAGGCCAGCTTCGAGAGAAAAATTGCACAGGACACCAAAGACAATCATAAGGCTTTTTTCAGTTATGTTAGGAACCTGGGATGCAACTCCCAGACTTGCTCTGAGTTGATTCTAAATGACAAAAAATACACTGAACCCACAGACATTGCCAATATCCTGGCAGACAGGTTCAGTGCAAACTTCTCCACCCCTGCCCCCCAAAAGAGCAAGTATCTATCCCGGCAGAGGGCTGCCCCCCCAAACATCTCTGATGCTCAGGTGAAGGCTGCCCTCTCCAAAGCAAAAAAACACTGCTTCCATGGGACCAGATGGCGTCCCAGGTTGCGTCCTACATGAACTCCAAGAGGAACTAATCCCTCAAATAAAACAGCTATACAATCTCAGCCTCACTACAGGATATGTGCCCACAGAATGGCATACAGCAACAGTGGTCCCACTCCACAAAGGTGGAGCCTCTACGGACCCTGGAAACTATCGCCCCATAAGCCTGACTAGCTTAGTCTGCAAGGCTATGGAGAGGATCATCATGGAGCTCATAAACAAAGACATTGGGGACCTACAGACACTAGATCCTACCCAGTTCGGCTTTGTCAAGGGCAGATCCTGCCTTTTGAACCTGGATGACTTCTTCGAAACAGTCACCAAAGCCATAGATGAAGGGAAGGTAGTCCACACAGCCTATCTGGACCTTGCAAAGGCATTTGACACAATACCCCACTCGGGCATCATAGATAAGCTATCCAGCTTAAATATAAACCCGTCACAAGATGTGTCGCAAACTGGCTCAAAGACAGAACTCACATTGTGAGAGTTGCTGTAGCCATGTCAGACTCGAAACCGGTCACAAGTGGTGTCCCACAGGGTTCTGTCCTGGGACCACACTTGTTTGGTATATACTTTTCCGAGGTACAGGCAAACGTGGGAGGACTATGGCTCACCAAGTTCGCAGACGACTGCAAACTGGGCGCCATAATCGACTCTCCAGCTGACACAAACATCCTTCAAAAAGGTTTCACAGAGACAGATAACTGGTGCCAGTGCCATGGTTTAAAGCTAAATGCCAAAAAATGTATAGTCATACCCTTTGGCAAAAACAATGTGCCCACAAATTACCACATAGGCAGAAACCCATTAAGTACAGAGAAAGTTATTAGGGACCTGGGGACCCAAGTTGATAGCAATCTCTCCTTTGAAAACCACATTGCCAAAGTGGTTAGAAAGACCTTCTACATAGCCCACCTCATCACGAAGGGTTTCACATCTAGATCAAGAGAGGTAATCGTGCCCCTTTATTCATCCCTCATCAGGCCCATCATAGAATACAATGCCCTTTTTGGGATGTACCTTACCCGACACCTGCAGCAATTAGAAAGACCCCAAAAGTATCTCACCAAGAGGATCAAGGGTCTCAAACAGATGCCATATGCTGCTCGGTTAAAAAAACTCCAGCTCTACTCAGTTGCATACCGCCTACTTCGAGGCGATCTATGCCTGGCATACCTTTGTTATGTCAAATCCAGAATTAATGGACATGCTCCACCTCAGTAAATCTAAATCCCTTAGAGCCACACGCTCGAGGGACTTGAACCTCAGCACAGAAATAAATAGAACTTGCTGGAGGGACAGGTTCATAACCCAGAGGCTCCCTTCGCTCTGGAATAGAATTCCAGTTCATGTGAGGCAGAGCACCTCACTGAATCTCTTCAAGAAGAATCTCGATAGGTGGATGGGGGATCGTAGGTTTGTCCCAGGGATTACTCCCATGTCACTATTAGTCAGAGGCACAGTAAACTAAACCTTAAAAAGGGCACAGTATACTCAAATCAAGGGGTGGCGTAAGCCATACAGAATCGGGCTAGGCTTATAATTGCCCCAGGGCAGATAGCCTAGTATGAACCTATGAACCTATGAAATGACTGTAGTATGAATCAGAGCATGCAGACTGAGGAAAAATGGACTTCAATAGTGCTATATCTATCGGGCAACTCTTATTGTGTTTAGAACTTCTAAAATAAGCTCACCCTTTAAATAGCCTGGCAATTGTCTGGGGTTTGGTGACATTAGGAACTTGAAATATTCTGGCAAATAAATTTAAAGCTAACATGTGGATTCTGACTGTACCTTGGGCAAGCCCCTGTGATTGCTGTGATGAAGGTACCGTAAAACTGTTTGGTAAGAAATTGGTTGCACTGGCTCTCAGAACTGAGGAAAAATTGAGTAAACTGTACAACTTGTGAGATGTATACTTTCTTGGTACTATTGGACCCGAATTTCCAAAACCAAGATTTTTTGTTATCCTTCTCCAATTATCCAAATTCTTTCTGGTATCAGGGTGGGGAAAGGTTCTGATTGAAGAGTCAAATTTTTGAATAGATGAACCTGTAATTGAGAAAGCGCATCAACTAGTTTACTCTTGGCTCCAATAATGTGCACTGCTGTGAAGGATATTTGGATATTTAAAGACACAAGCACCAAAAGCCTTAAAATGGCAAAGTTCTAGAAGACTTTTTGATAAGGATATCCACAACTGCTTGGAATTCTGATGTAAACATGACACTTTTATTTCTGAATTGATCTGGCCATATTTGGATTGAAAATCATATAGTAACATTTCAAAAAAGTGATGTCTTTCCTCCTTGATTGTAGCCAGCTTTCTGGCCATAGTTGTGAATTATTATCCACTGAAATTACCACCCATATTGAATTTGCCGGAGGCATCTGTGAACAATTGTATGTTTTCATTTAATACGAAATTATCCAGCCAAAAAGTTGTACCATTGTAATCCAATAGGAACTAGGACCAGCGTCTGAGGTCTTCTTTAACTCTAATGTTGGTCTTAACCCTGTGGTGTTTTTTATGAACTCCTCATAAAAGGTCCAGTATAGATGTGGTAAAGATTCTACCAAGTACTGCTGCTCAGCATGCAAAGCTGAGAAGACCTAACAGCTCAATGATCTGTCTGATGGTAGCTCTCAATAACCTGTTAACAGCCATGGAAACCTTTGTAAATTTTTTTTTTTTTTTGGTAAACAAAAACTGTCTTGTGTGGTGTCCTATGGGAATCATATAACTTGATGAATGCCTAGCAACTTCCTTTGTTTGAGCTTCCCCCTCTTCTGTGATTAAAAGATTATCCACATATTGTACACAAAGAAAGGAGGGATTCAACTATTTCCAGAAGCATAAAAGGCTCTTGCTGAAACAATTGAATATTGAGCAGGCTACCAAGCCCTCCACTGACATAGCTGTTTCAAAGAAATACATGCCCATAAATTCCATGCCTAACAAGTGGCATTCCTGAGATCAGATGGGCAAAAGGTGGAATGCAGACTGTATGTCTACTTTTGCAATCCATGGATCTCTGGGCCTTTTCATGATAACTACAGCATCTTCTAATGAAGTCTACTGCACGCTGGAATCTTCCTTATCTGTGCTGTCTTTTACGGATAGTCCGTTGTCGATTAAATAACAGTTACCTGTTTTTTGGGGAATCAAGCCTAGGGGAAAAATATTGAAATGATCTAATGGAGGTGCTGAAAATGGACCCTTGTTATGAGCTAGCCGGAATTCTTTAGAGATGAGTTCATGCACTATGTTCTTTACCATTAATTAATCTTATTTTTTTGTATCATGGAAGTGTTTTGTGGTTGTAGCATCTTATGGAGAATCCTTTGGGAAAACCTTGAATGAAAAAGTTGCCTGCTGTTTTGTCTGGGTAAAGCTTTAGGAGTTCTTTGAGAACCTTTGATTTTAAAGGGAAAATTGTTCCAGAGGGGCTTATCTGAGAGAAAATTGTGGGCTCTGCTGTAGCCACAAAAATAAGTTTTATTCCTATCCAGTCTGAACCAAGTATTGGTTTGGTCCCTGTTCTAAATCTGATTTAGGCTAAGAGCTGTTCTGGAGACCTTGTGCTAACATCTTGAAGCTGGATGTCTTTCCCCAAATATTTTGCATGCATGAGGGAATCTGTAAACAGGCCATACACAGCTACCTGAGTTAAATATCCAGCAGGCTTTGCCCTTCACTGGTCAATAGTTCTCTTGTTGGATGGATTAATTTTGTAGTTTATAAACCACTATGTTATCCAGGTGTCTGCATATTTGGTATCCCATTTGAAATTGCTACCTTTTGCCATAAGTTTTCTTAATCTTTGGCCATAATGTTGCCAAGCCATCCCCCCTTTTAACACATGAGTATCCCTTACTATAAGGAAGTGACCTAGCAGAGGGGTGGCCCTATTTTTGATACCACCACCATGCAGTGTATGAACCCTACTATCCAGTTGTCCCAAGACTTTACATTTACATTTTTTGGTTATCATCTGCCCAGTACTGCCAGTGCTTCTCTCTGGTATTTGGACCATTTTAGTTCAGTGCCTGTGATCCTCTGTGTGTCATCCTTATCCATTAGATCAAAAATGTGTATAAATTCACTTTTTGAGATATTTTATTTTACCATTTATGATATATGAGCAGCTATAGCGGAGTTCTGCATTACGTCTTCATAGATCATGTTACTGGTGATTGTATTGCTGTTGTTATGCTATGAAGTTGCTATGGAACTCCTTGAATCACTGGGTGCTGTAGGTAATAAAGGACGGGGTCTTGGAAGTATAAGTGTTTAACTCTATAAGCCTTTGACTGGTGGAGGTGTTGCTGTTTCTGCCTACTATTTGAGCTAACCTAACCATGTCTTAGTGAGTGTTTCAGTGAATGTCAATGAATATTCATCAATGTCCCCCAAATGTTCCTCTCTTTGATTATTAAGTATTACTGCCTTAGTCATGCCCGTTGTGATATGCTAAGAATTGTCCCTGATGTCTGGAACTGGTACCGCCTTCTTGTTTTTCCTTCTTCAACTTTTAGAAGCAGGGCCTTGTTCTACATTGACTGCATCAGTCAATTGCCCTGCTGTTCTCTTTGAGCTCAACTAGATAAATAACGTCACTTTCTCATTCTCCTCTGCCAAAAACTCTTTAAAGAACAATCTGGTTTATTCTAAAATATGTCTCCATCTTTGTTTCAAATCTTGTAAAAATTCCATGGTGAAAAGGCCTAAAAATGGGGTCTATATTATATCATCAAACGCTTAAAAAAGCAAACGCTGATTGATCGACCTAACTTAACCGAAAGCTTACAACCTCTAACTGTCAGACCAGCGATTTTTTTTCCCAGGGAAAAAAAAAAAAAATCGCTGATCCAAAACACATACACACAACACAAGCACACCAAACAAACAGAAATCCACACACATACACCTAAAATCTGATACCTAACCCTACACTAAACTATGCACACACCACTAACTACCCACTTACCTTAACCCAAACCCTAAGGTCCGTCACTATCACACACTCACCTCACCTGCTCCCTAACCCTAACTCACTTAAATCCGCCCTAACCCTCATGTCCACTCAATCGCACACACACCTAACCCGAGCCCTAACCCTAACTCACCTAAATCACCCTAACACTCACATCCACACAATCGCACACTTACCTAAATCCGATCGGTAACTTTCCACCATAACACTGAAAATACCGAAGCAACAGAAACGGACAACCAAATTCTTTCCCTAGGAAAAAAGTCACTTGGGGAGTTAATAATGCCTTCCAGTTTACAGTTGTCTGCGGACTTAGTCAGTCAGAGTCCCTCCCTGTTGGCCTGGACGTTTGAGAACTAGATGCCAAACGAAAGAGGACCCAGGACCGATCCCTGTGGGACTCCACTCATGACTGGTCGACAGTCTGACTTGTAGTCTGCTACGTTCACACTGTGGGGTCTATCTGGGATCCAATTTGCAACCCACCTAGTGATATAGGAGTTGATGCTCAGTTTGGTGAGTTTATCAATAATTCTTGAGTGGGGAATGGTATCAAAGGCCTTGGCCAGATCGAGGTAGGCTGTATGAACTGCCTTGCCCTCATCCACAGCTCTGCTGACTGACTCAGAAGTCAAAAAGGTGGAGCAGGCATGTTCTACCTTTCACAAAACCAAACTGCGTGGGATCTAGAGTTTGGAGATTCCCTATATCCTTGTCAATTAGGTCCAAGATGATGTACTCCATAGCCTTTCATATCAGACTTGTCAGGCTAATGGGGTGATAATTCCCAGGGTCTGTAGTCGCTCTCCCTTTATGGAGTGGGATGACTGTAGCAGTGCGCCATTTGGTAGGGTCCAAGCCGGAGGTGAGGCTGTGACTGAACAGGGCACACAGATGTGGTGCCAGTTCAGTTTGTAGTTCATACAGAACACATCCATGGATATTGCCGGGTCCCATGGAAGCTGTATTCTTGGCCTTGGGCAATGCAGCTTTAACCTGTGCTGCAGTAAAGCTGGGTGCCTGTCATTCCTCCGGTATTGTGATTGGTCCTTTGGGGGGGGGAGGGGTAAAGTTGCCACTGAATCTGTTAGCCAGTATGTTGGTAATATCTGTTGGCTCAGTATAGGAGGTACCATTGTGCAGTAACTCAGAGCAAACCTGGGCATTGCCGTGGAGATATCTGATATAACTACAGAAGGCTTTGTGGTTGTTTTTAGTGTCTGCTGCAAATCTGCCTTCATAGCTGGCTTTAGAGGTTTTGATGAGGATTCTCAACTGTAAGGATCTATTCCATACACCCTAGTTTCAATCCTGTGATGAAAGAAATGTCATTCCCAAAGATGTCAAAAGCCATGAGACGAGCTTTCTCAAACAAAACTATTCAAGACTGTATGTGTCAGCCAGTTCAATTTCTATTTAAAGACCCCTTGTTTCGTAAATAAATCATGTGAAAGAACACCTACTGTAACAGTATTTATACAGATGAGCACTTATTTAATTGTTTGTCCTAAAATGGTTTCCTAAATGAGTGTTATTTTCACTGTATATAACAAGGTAATTTTTTTCTTTAATGTTAGCTCAGGTCGCACTACCGTTCAGCAGTTGCTCTGCTTCAGATGGCTTAGTTCACAGGTGTCGACATAATTAAGTCCTGGGCTGGCTGCATTTTTGCAGAAATACCTTTAGTTAAACCATTGTTTATTTAACTCAATTACATTTCTAGTTTATTTTTGTTGAATTGTGTGAAATAAAAGGAACATTTGCAGTATCTTTTGTGTTAGACCTATGGGACCTTTCTCTTATTTGTCTGTGTTACTCCTGACACAGCTGAGTAAGGGATCTGTAGGCTCCTAACTTGAGTTCATATGTAGATACACAGCATCACAAGAAACGGGTCTATATTATATTCTTCAAAGCTGACAATGTCGAATCAGACATTGTCGACATGAGAATAGCAAACACTGAGAATCTCGAATGTGTAAACAGAAATCTCCATAAGGGGAGATTTCCATTTACTGCAATGTAGTGCAGTCTCGGAGTTGATATATTTAAGTAGCGGGGGGGTGTGGGGATGCAGGGTGGCTTGCCCCCCTGCTTAAACCAGTTAGGGTACTTTTGTCTTTTTTTTTGGGGGGGGGGGTCTATATTATAAGTTCGATGGTTGAAAACATCGACCATATGGTGTCAACCCTACAGTGTTAGATGTTTTCAACCTTCGAGCTTATAATATAGACTCTAAGAAACATGTGTTTTTTTTTCCAAAATATAATCCTGATTTGATATTAATTTCAAACTATATGATATGAAATAACTTTCTAGTGCAATAAGTAAAGGAGACAAAGTGTAAACACATACATGTCATTCCTCTTTTACAATCATCTGCACACCAGAAATGAATGTGGACTTGTCAAGGATCAGTCGCAGTGTCGTTACTCAGATAATACTGCTTCTGCTTCATTAGAAGCAACGATACAGTGAAAATCAAACTGAAGTGTCAAACACCAGCGTTTAACGAAACGGTACTTCCATGATGCATTTAGCACCGATGCTTTACATTGTCATGCTAGCATCAACGTCAAATTAAAAATGAAACAGATCAGTGGCCTCTATTTAGGTTACCATCATGCTGGTGCACTTGGCAAAATTATGATAATTTCATGACGTTATCTACTCACTTCCTAAAGAATGAAACTTAATCGGTTAGCTATTTAAATAAAGAAAACCCCAGCTTAGGAAGGAACATTGTAAATAATGCATACAATCATTAAGGTATGTTGTGTATTACACCCTTTTTACATTGGGTTGTACTGTAGATTATCACTGGCGGCTTAATTGCCTTCTTTTGTTCAGTGCTGCATTTTGTGTACATTTTGTGTACTTTACTTTTGTTATCTGTGTAGTGACTGCTGCCGTACTGTTGCTCAACCTGAGCCCAGGTCATGGCTGAAGATTGTCTTCCTGGTCAGAGAAAATGTCATGTACCAATATTAATTGTGTCAGGGAAAATCTATCATTATAATCCATAAATGACATTTATAATATAATTAATAGTACGCTTTAATATATCACTAAATGATATGGAACAGAAACACAGGCAACAACTCTTAGATTACAAGTAACATTCAAAATGAATTGCACATTTGTCTTTGCCAAACTAAGTATCATTTCCACTACTAAGAATGAGCACACAGATAACAGAAAGTGCATGGCTGTCCTGAGGCAGTAAGGAATCGGATAAAATATTGTTGTTGTTGTTGTTGTATCTTTCGGCTTTTCCCGGTTAGGGGTCGCCACAGCGGAACTCTGCTCCGCTAATGATTGGCAGTAGATTTTTACGTACCGATTTGCCAGCCCTGACGCACAACCTTCAAGTCGGATAAAATATTAATGGCACAATATACTGAAATGCTCTTATGCAAGTGCCATTGATGAAGCACTATCAATTGGATTCCTTCCTAACCCTGCAGCACCTCACCTGAGCCTTCTCTTACCTTTTGATCAAAGGCTAGACCTGCAAAATGGCAGCAGATATCAGATGGGATGTACCACTAACATCTACTGCCGGAGTTACTAACCGAAGAGCAGACACTAATATTGCAGTGCTTTTTTTTTTCAGAATGGCAGACAAGATGATCAGATTGGCAGCAAAAAACTGATAAGACCTTTACATAAATCTGCACAGTAATTTGGAGGAAGGAGCCACTAAACATGAGAAATGATCTAATTACTTTAAAGGAGCTCTTCAAAGAGACATTTAAAATGACACCTGGAAACCATTACTGTGTTAATGTCATGAAAATGTTCCTGAATGTGCTGTACCAGCAGAGGCTAATCCACAATTAGAACCTTTCATGCTTGATAATTAGATATTTCATGCCTGAACTGAATATAGTCCACTAGGCAGCTTTACATTTCAAAATAATGTATTCTGAGGGTCACACATCCCCATACACTGTGCATCCATTCACTGCCATCTTAAAAATGCTGCCTCTTATCAAACTGCAGTCTTTGTACATAATAACTAGCTACCAGAAGGGGCTAACAATCATTTTATGTTATTTTTTCAAATGTTTTTATTATGCTTTCGGATACGTTTCCTTGAATATGTAAATCTTATGGCTACACAGTTCTTTAGAAAAAGCTCACAATCTAAATGTTTTTTTTCACTGTAAGAGGCATGAATGAGACACAGCTAAACATCCACATTATCTGAAAATATATGGTTTATTTCTTTTTTTCTGTTTTAGCTCTCATTTTTTACTAGAGCAAAATATACATTATTGATCTGTTTCCTTAAACGCGGCAGAAGCATGAAATGGTAAGGCACCTACCACACTAATCAAGTTTGTTGATGAAATAGGATGGCTTTCCATTTCCGAATCAGCATTATTACTTGCCAGTAGATGAGGAAACTGGTCATTAGGGTCTCTGTGAAAAGCCGATTTCATGAAGACTGCTGGGAGTTTACTAACTCGTGTCTCTGGTGAATAATGGCCCATGCTGCTGTGCGTCTTCATGCTGTCACTGTTTAAGCTTTTGGCAATGTTCTGTGCATGATGATAGATAAACAAAGGTTTTCCAGCCTTTCTTTGGTGAACTGCCAAGAAGTGATCATTGTCTCCCGAGAAGCACCCTAAAAAGGACAGAAATTATACCACTGTTAACATGACTGTGACTTAAATCGGAGCTAATGGAATCAGTATAGATTCTGAATTTATTTGCCTTATAGGAGCATTGATTTTCTTAAATGCATGTCTTATTTCATACTGTTGATGCAAATGGCTGAAACATACTGGCATATAAAAACACTTAGAATAACACTTTGTATTTGCACAGCTGAATACTGTGTAAGCAAGTTTGTCTAACTAAAAGTGAGAAACACCTTCAACCTATAACATGAAAATACTGAAAACTACTGCACTGCCAGAAAATACATGTTTTTATCACTTATTAGTATTTTTTCTACAAATTAAATACAAACAGACTACAAAAACATTGCTGCTATGATGCTGAATTGGGAGTTAAACTGTAAATGCTTGATAAAATGTCTTTCTTATAGTGAAGGGTATGAAACTGGGAGTGCTGGCCTTGAGTGCCATTTTGTCAGTGTCCAGCAGACAGAGTTATATAGCAGTTCCTCAGCAATGAAACTAGACTTTCATGGTATAGACTTAATCCCAAGCCTTGCAGACCTAATAATATGTACTGCACACAATCAGCCATCAATACATGCACGCTACTGAGCTGGTCTCTGGCTAGAGTGTCGGGCACTGCTTGGTGATTCCAGAGGCACACTATGAACTCTGTATGTTGCAGCATTAATGTCCTGCTTCTACTACTGGTCAGTGCAGTGTGAGTCAGCCTGCATCTTCCACAAAGCTGAAGTGGGAAAGCAGGATCTGCACTGGGCCCTAACAATCTCCAGAACTGAGTCAATTATTCTTTATTTGTAGTTTGCTTTGGTAAAATGTGTGTGGATTGTTTTAGAGCATTATGCACTATGGGTGCTTGAAAGCCTTGCTACATTATCAGATTCAGTGACTGGATATTATTTTCTATGTCATCTTTAGCATCGCTGTAGATCACACATCCTATAGCCAAGTTACTGCCAAACAGTGAGGCTGTAAACAGAAATTTAATAAGGCATCAAGAGACTGTATTATTATCTCTGGCAGTAGTTCATCTAAAAGATGTGCCCAGGCCTTTTGCCTTTGCAATAGTTATAAAATACATCATACAGTAGCATAATTTGTATATGGTTTATTATTTAGGATATTTACATGTCTGACTTGCCACCTGTAGAAATCATGATTCATGCTTGATTCACTGTCTTGAAAAATCTGCTTGGTTAATCTTTGTTATTTACATTAGTGTAATGTCTAGAGGACATTGTCCTTTCTTTGTAGAGGAATGTACAAAGTGGCATTACAGTTTTGGACTGACTATGCCTACCATTGTAAATGGTTGACAGAACTTTAATGACCAATTTGCTGGAGATGGGACCTACTATGCAGTACAATTTTTACATTTCTTTTAAGCATCTGATAACTCAGAGACTGTAATAAGTATAATCCTTCTCCCTTTATCTGTTAGTTTACATGCTTCAAAGATACTTTCTCTCATTAATAGAGCTACTTTGCTGATCAGCTCCCTTCTATTCAGGATAATCCATATTGGATATTGCCCACCTCTTATGGGAAAGCTATCAGTAAAATAACAGTCAAAGTCCTCGAGAAGTCCTCTGAGAAAAAGATATGGGGCTAGAGGGGATTTTATTAATGTTTTATTGAAGACTGGAGTGTGAAATAATCCAGAGATCAAGACTAACGGAACATCAATTAGATGGAGATGTTGGCAGAAAATGGGGATCAGTAAGACAGACTATTTTGTTTTACTACTGGAGCCTACTGAAACAGCTAACTATATCTTAGAATGGAACAGTTTTAAGTGTAAGTTCTATATTGTGGAAAGTGGCTGAAATTAGAGCAACTAACAATTGCTATTAAAAGCTTTTAGGAAAGGGTGGGAATTTTGGTTATAATATATAGTACCAAGATTGTTCTGCCCGAGTGATGAGAGGTGATCTTGGAAAGTGACATGAAGTGTGGCCATTATAAGGAATTCATTAAAGAAAAATACAGTAGTGTCCTGGAAAAGCTTAAATTGAAATGGGATACAGAGGAACAGGTTGACTTCTCACTTAAGGAGAGAGATGAAAGCTTTAAAATGTCTATTTGTCTGATATCAATACTGGTCATTTGGGACAGGTGCATGTGGTTTTCTTGTTATAAGGAAGTCCTTTTTCAATGTACAGCTTATAGCTAAAGGTATTGCAACCAGATTCCAGGATGTAATTGTCCCACTGTATTTAAGACTTATTAGGTCAATCAAAGAGTATAATGCGATTTTAGGCATTTACCTTTGGAAATTATTACAACTGGAATGACTGTAGTACTTTCTCATTAAAACAGCAAGGGCCTAAATTGTAAAATCTATGTAGACCACCTCAAAGCCTTTTCTCTCTTTTCAATATCATGCAGGCTACTTTGAGGTGACATCTGCCTTGTGTACAAACCTTCAACAGACTCTAATCTGTCTGAAATATTAATATTCACAGGTCCAATGGCATCATAAATATCAACTCAAAAGATCTCCACTTTGTTTTGCAAGATAAATAGAACTTGTTGGAGGGATAGGTTCGTGTCATATAGAACACCACTTCAGTGGAACCATCTGCAACTCCAGTTAAAGCAAAGTACTTCTCTTATTCTATTTGAATGTAATTTGGACAAATGGATGAGTATCCACAAATTTACCACTAGTTTAGCACTCCTGTTCCTTGTAGATAGGAGAAACATGCAAATGGACCAACATACCCCTCTTTGGTCTATCTCCATAAGGCTAAGCTTCCAAAAACCTTAACAGGTTATATATTCCTTGTGTCCTAGGTATGCCCAAGAGTGTGGAGCAATCTCCGAGAAAATAGCCAGAGAAACTGGAAAAATCATATGCTTAAGAGGAGAAAAAGGAGCCTATAGTGGTCAAGGATAAAAAATGGTAATTTGGGGAGAATAGATAAGGAGTACCACTTCCTAAGGAGAGACAGTTTAGAAAGGCGGCCTGATTAGGGAAGTAATTTCAGAGCATATAGGAAGGCAGTGGCTGCCCACGTTGAATACGAAGACAGAGGAAGAAAATAACAATATGGAGGAAAAACTAGGGGCTGGTCAGTTATTAGGCAAGTGTACTTATAATGATGAAGCCAAGGACTGCATTTGGGCTCTTCGTGTCATAGTCAATGAATGGTAGGGACAGGGTCTATATGTATGTATGCCCATCTTGTGCAGTATCTGTATCCTCACAGACTGTTCGATTTCTACTGGGATGTTATACTGTCATGTGCACTTATTTCATATATCTTGATGGAGTGAATTTATACTTGTGTACTCGAACAATACAGGGATGTAAATTCTTGTTTGTACACCCAGTGGCTAGGTTGTGTCATAGCTAAAAATCTCATATTTCACTGTAGACTCAGTTTTGGAATTATCAGACATGGCTAATCCTGTGTGATTTCAGTACCTTCACCGAAGAAAAGTTAGCTCTTCAGTGATTTCACCTTTTTCAGAAGGATGGGTGTTTTGTTTTTTACCACTGCTATCACAGAACCTGCACTTCTTTTTTTCAAGTCTTATTGGCTGGCATAAAATTTCTTACTGAAGTGATACCACCAAATATCTAGTCTGACCATCTCATTGTTATGTTTAGTTCTAGGTCCCTTCTCACCAGCCACACCAAGCTCTACTGAAAAAAAGTACATCACTATCAGTTAAGAATACATAAGTAATTACTATGCTGTGTAATGTGGCTTGGAAAATACTGTTACATGAGGGCAGCTCTCCCTTGCCTGCATTTGTCCATTGATGTGTTCATCCTTGACACTGCTAATATGATATGATGCTAAGTTAAACAAATCTCAAAGCAAGCAGTATTGCAAATGCAAATATTTTACCTCAAGAGGAAGGTACATTAAGCATGACAAGATGTTACAGATTTATTATCCAAGTAAACCTACGAAGCATATTTTCAGAGACAACCTCGGAGCATTGTCTTCTTAAGTGACTTACACAGAGTTACACAGCAGGAAAAAGAAGACTAAGAGAATTAAACTCAGGACTACAGGATGAAGTTTATTAGCAGTCCCTAGCATAAAATATTGCAATCCAAATGCAGGTTTAAAATTATGAGATTTCTTTTTGGGATATTTTGACAATTTTTTTCCATTTATTTCTGAAAATGATTACTAGCCAGCAAGAATGAAAACTTAAAATGACTTTAAAGAGATAATGATACTTACTTTGTTAAAAAAAGACAAATATTGCCCTTGCAACCTGGTGAACAGTTCTGTGATTTGATCACTAATAATAACCACATTATCACATGAGAATGGTTTTAACAATTTTTCTGAAGAGAAAAGCTTGATAGAAGAATCATAGTTAAAACAATTTGAAAATTAAATTATGTTTACAATGATTCAAGGAGACAGCCTTTTAAAGCTCTAGGAGTGTACCTTTAATTACACTACCTGCTTTCTAGTTGAAACATTTTACATCCATTTTGAGACTCATTAACTGAACTTGGAATCTCTTAACATAGTTATCCAATAATAAAATAAAACAAGATATAGTAACTAAAAACTCATTCCCTGAAATTGAAATTTCACAATATGGTTATCAAAAAATGAAACACAAGATACTTTAAGTAAAAATTAGTGTACAATTTATGTTGCATATCCATGGTTCGCCTTGAACTGCAAACCTATCATAAACTCTTCATTCTGTATTATCATCTCTGAAACAGTGGTGCCTAAGGTAGCCACCATATAGCACATGGGGCAAATGGAACTTAGCAGGGTAGTACGACAAATTGCACAATATAGAGGCAGCCCTTAAGCATGTGCTGAATGATTCTGTGATGGCACAATTGGAAAGGAAATACTCCGACTGTCATTTTGGAAACATCTGATATGACAGACAAAGAGATCTTTCAAGACTTTCCATGCTTTGACATGTTTGGTTTGTTTCACTGATATTTCCATATCCTAGACCTAATGTCTTCCAGATGGCTAGCACAATCAGAATTGGAAGATTGCCCATTTTCAGTTATGAATATCTAAAAAGTAGACAACTTGACCTACAGACAAAGGGAAATACACTAGGCTAGGCATCCAAGTAATCATAAGTAATTTTCAATATTATACAGATAAGTGCTATAAACTATCTTTTCCACCACAAAGATGCTCGAAGATTTCCTTTCAGAATTTGATAAAATAGTAACTACAACTAACATATTAATTATGAATGATTTCATGTATCCCACAGTCAGAATGAATAATTACCCACAAAAAGAGATATTCACTTCACTGACCCTGTCAACTCAAACTACCTAGCTTAGGTAGTAAATCCCCATTTATGGAAAATACTGCACTATATATTGTACTAAAATGCCATCTGTTTATTCCATTCTGCAGCACAGACTACCCAGATGAGTTTGTAAAATCTCCTTCTATGGAAACTACTGCACTAGGCATTGTACTGAAATGCCATCTGTTTGTTCCAGTCTGTCTAGGCCCTCCTTAGTGAAACAAGACCATGAGACAGTATATTAGCAATGAGAACCAAAGCCACCCTTGCAAGTAATAAACTCATTTCCAGAGACTTCACAAATAATAATAAGTACTGAAAAATAAATCAGTTTCTTAAAAATATAAACTGTGATTGTGTTTTAAAACATCCAGTATGACTGGAAATGGCAAATTATTTTTCCAGCTATACTAAGAAATGTATGCACAGTTCCCTCGACTCCAATGCCATTAAAATTAATGGGACAGTTCACACTGAACCACAAAAATAATGTTAACATTCCTTCAAGTACATTTTGCTCAGATTTTAGTAATGAAGTAAACATGATATCTCTACTACAAAGTCCAAACTTTTAGTTCCATGGACTAGATGATATCTAGGAGTCTATATCATAACATTGACAGCTTAAGTTGTCGAATCTTAAAACATCGACACCTAAGCATTGAAAGCCAACAATAGCGAACGGCCACATCATCAAATTCTTTCCTCGGGGAAAGAATTCGGGTGGCCATCCATAAACAAAATAAACAAACACACCCAAACATAGTGGGGGCCCCCCACACCCCCCCTAACTAAATATACCAACTCAGAGATTGCTCTACATTGGGGAAAGGGCAAATCCCCATAACAGCCATGCAAAACCCATAATCGTATTTACATACTTCATAGACAGACTTTCAAAGTGGTCTGTGCACACTTAATTCCTCTGCTTTATTCTATATGCTGTGTAATGCATAAGCTCTGTTTCTGTCATCTTTGTCCATACTGTTACAATAGACACTATAGAACAGAAGGATTCGAGTCATCACTATCAAATGGATGATAATTTGGTCAAAAATATACAATTCATCTGATACATATCTTTTTCTTTTTTTATTTTATTTTAATTTGTTTACCAGAGTACAGCACTGATCTCTGTGGACCTTTTTTCAGACTCATCCCTGGAGCGGT
This sequence comes from Protopterus annectens, assembly GCF_019279795.1. Classification (NCBI taxonomy): domain Eukaryota; kingdom Metazoa; phylum Chordata; order Ceratodontiformes; family Protopteridae; genus Protopterus; species Protopterus annectens. Next base: position 253,227,279 of record NC_056749.1, read on the forward strand.
TTCTGCTTAAGTGACTTATTATAGAGTTAGACAGTAGAGACCGAGGGAATCAAACCCTGGACCATTATAATGATGAGAATGCAATCAATCAATCAATAAATAAATAAATTATATGGTGATTCTGCCTTAACATGAAGGTGTTGGTCATGAAATCTATTTTTGGAGCCCTTAAATTCTTGCCATAACACATTAGCAAGTTCTCTGGAGATTCAAAGTTAAGTTCAGTGCAGTCCCAGCAAAGCTTGCGAGTATTTCTTGATTCTCAGTTCATAATAAAAGATGATCTGTTGTAAGATCTTATTTCTTTCACCTAAGAAGACATAATTGGCTAAGTACCTAATGCAGTAAACAAAACACATTCCTTTATGGGAATGGTATGTATTAGCACTTTTCAGATTCCTGTTAAATAATCAAAGGGGTTCTCCAGTTTTGTTCTCAGCCGGATGCCTTCTACATGGAGTCTGCCTGCCCTCCCTGTGTTTCTGTGGGTTTTCTCCAGGATCTCCACTTTCCTCACACATTATGAAACAGATGGATTAGACTCTCTTAAGTTGGCTACAGGTGTGAATGTGCATGTGAGTGTGTGAATGTGCATGTGAGTGCATCATATGGAAGAACAACAATGGCAGGGCTAGCCACCCAACAGTGTGAACACTGGCTCTACATGATTGTTGCGTTTGAAGTGACACCCCAACCCCATATGAAAATGGGAAAAAGGTGTTATGGTTAGATAAATTCAAAGGCATTTTGCTTATTTTTATTTTATTTTATTATTTTTTGTGAACTTGATTTTTTTCTGCACAATTGTTTTTTTTCCTTCATGTTTAATTGTTCACTATGACTTGAAGCAGGCTGTGTTGACTTGTAGTATACATATTGTCTTAACCTGTTTTTTGACATTATGACATCCTACAGAAGTCGGATGTTAAAGCATTTTAATAATTAGTGCTTTTTCCCCAAGTTTCAGTGATTGAGGAGTGACTACACTGAAAGTAAGAGAATGTTGGAGGTGTAGGGGCGCTTCCTCCCCTACAGATTACTGGTTTGAAACTTTACTGTGTATTTACTTGAAATAACTGGTTCCTTGATCATTGTTGGTGTAATCCTTTATAAAATTAAGGAAACACTTTTTGCTATCATGCACGATGGTGAGCAAATAAGTTGTTTCAAAGCATCTGAAAGATAGGTTGCTACTTTATAATATCCATTATCTGGAATTCTGCACTTCACAGGTCAGAACTAATCTAATAGTTGGAGACTTTGACTACAAATTTGAGAAATGCCTGTTTGGAAATAGCAGCAGGACATATCATTCAAACTAGCTAGAACAAGTTAATCACTGAAATTCCATTAGCACTGTTATATTTAGCAGTCATTGCCAGATACTGAGCACGAAATAAGAAGGAAGGGGGATAGGGTCTTCATGTGTTAGACTCAAACACTGTGGCTGGGGACATTTCTGTCTGATTACTTTTGTATTGTTTACTTGTTTGACCAGAAATATGTTGGTTAGAGGATTGCATCTCCGAGGGGCACAGGTTTTGGAAATAAAGAGGTAATTCTGCTGCTCTGCAGCCTGATGATGGCAAAAGCATAGTGGTATAATGTGTCCAATACTGGAGATCAGGAAAAGAGAAATTAAATCATAACACAGGTGCTGAATGAGGTTGCAGGGATGGTAAAATAGATAGAAATGAACCTATATGAAGAAAGACAGCATAAACTTGGGATGTTTTCTTTTCCAAAAAGAAAGGGACATGATTTGGGCCAATAAAACTCTTCAAGGAGGTAATGAAGGTGCAGAGCTGAAAAAGAATAACAAGGGCAATTGAAAGCACAGTCTCGCTCTCCCTCCAGACAGCCCAAGCCAACTTAAATATGATTACCATTTCACATAAAGGGTGCTGGAAAATGGAATGGGTTTCTGGAATGGCTAGAGGAAAGCATATCCACAGAGGCATTTACTTAGCCGACATAAAGGAGGATGTAATGTTAAACTGCGTTGAGGGGTGGTCATGTCTGAAAAAAAATATATAACTATTCTGTCAGTTTTATTAATAACTGCTTTTAAAGTTGGGAATATAATATGACATAAGTGTTAGCATGTTTCAAGTATGTAAAAATAATAACGCCTCAGATTTAAAATATTTTCATATAAATGTACACGTACTGTTCTGTCTTGGTAATGAAGGAGCGTATAATAAATTAAAAAAAAAGAATGAGCACACATGCTGGGATTCATCGGTACTGCTTGTGTGCCTGCACAGCGTCAACTTCTAATGGGTCACTGCATGCCAATCTACATGTGTAAGCAAACATACATTAATCACTGAATAGCACTAGCAAGGGACCATACAACAAACTGCTGTATAGTGTTAAGAAGAAAAGCTGTGTCAGGCTGCCTCATGACTACAGCACCACTACAGAAGGGTGTTTTCCTGAAGTGATATATGTCATATGTGAGACTAGCTATCACAGCAAAATCAAGGCATGTTCATAAGAAATGTAGTGCCACAAAGGTGCACATGCTAACCTGGCACAAGAAGGTTAGTACTCTGTGTCAATGGGAAGGGACATGAGTAGACAGTAAAGGGAAAAGTAGCAAGCAGAGGAAAATATGCAAACATGACCATAAGGCATACAAAAGGTGGGGAGGACAGGGGATGGATACACACATACCAATGGTGGACAAATAGTGTTGGGGAGGATTGGAACACGGAATGACACATAAAGCAGGGAAAACACTTAGATGGGGAGAGAGTAACATTTGGCATGACTGAATGTCAAACTGACCAAAATACATAAAACCTAGGCATCACAGATCTGAGTAGCCGATGTTAGCATCTGGTTGCTCCTCTAGTTGTCCAGCTTACAGGGCCTTCTGGTCATGAAATACCACAAGTCATGCAAGAAGGCACTCCATATTGCTGTGGCAGGCAAGAAGTTGTCAATGCACCTCAACTGCCACTAGCCTTTGCACCTAACACTAGGAGACCAGGGAGGACTCCCCTGTAAACCAATATGAAGAGAAGCTGTTGCTCTCTCCAAAGAAGTTGCCATGGACAGCACCAATAACCCCTCTTGGTCACGGCCAGCAAGAAAACTATTGTCCCCTGTTGAGAGGTAGCCCTGTTTTCTAGTTGTGACCTAGCATCAGATGCTTTAGCCAGCACCATACCTCTCAACTGTCCAGATTTATTCAGAGTGACCACATTTTAGCCTCATATTTTTAGCTGTTCCTCATAATTTTTTTTTTGTCAAATTATAGACAAATCCCGGAGGACTGAAGTTAGAAAATAATGACAGATGTTTGACTTTCAGACTTTACAGTCTTCAGAAAATTCATGTTAATGCACAATCTGTTACTCCAGCAACTTTCTAAATTTGTAAGAGCAATATTTAGAAATTGTCTCTATTATTGGGACTTTGTTCCCCCATTATTTATGGCTTTTTGCTGACTTCTTGCTCTAAGAGGTTGAGAGGTATGGCCAGCACATACCAAAGGACAGCATGGCCACACTAAGATCTCCAATACGACTGGACCTGAAGAAGGAAGACAAAATGGGGAAAAATTATTACACAAGCATGGAAGCAACACAATTACATTGGACTGCCAGAAATAGTATATACACCCTACAGCTAGAAGAGTCACTCCTGCCTCCTGCAGAGCCCCACCATAGTCAATTCCTGCTCCTTCTCTACTGTAAAACAAAATGGATTCCTAAGTTGAGATATAAAACAAGAAACATAATCCCTGTCTGTCTAGCTTTAACCACGGCATCTCACAATCGCAGCTAGTCAGGTATGGCAAGGTAACTGTAACAATGCCAACACTGTTCACAAGAATGGTGGGTGCCAGTGGCATCACTCACCATCCTGACAAGTTCATGGCAGGCATCCAGCTACTACAAGGGCCCATCATGTTGCCATAGCAGTTACTTCTGGAAATCAGTGTATAGGAAGCATAAGAAATTCTTGTATTCCCTGAAGTACCATGGTGGAACTGTGCATTCCACAGTGTCACAATACCTGAAATAACCAGGGCCAGTTATTCAGGTCAGCTTAAGGAGTAAAATGTAGCCTTGTGTGCATGACCACACTCTTCAGATCATGTGTCATTTAATACAGTACTGCACCATGGTGCTAATATATCTCTATAGCACAGTGCTATGATGTTAAGGACATATGCATGCCATATGTATAAGCATTCTGGTCAGGACATATACATGTCATAGGTATAAGTATACTGGTCAGGACACATGCATGTCATATGTATAAGTATACTGCTCAGGACCTATACATGCCATATATACGCATACTGGTCACATACCTTGTGGTCAACTGATGTGCATAAGCATAACTAAGAAGAAGGAAGCAGTCCAACTCACTCAAACTCACAAGAATTGCATTCCTACTCAATCAAACAATCAGAGTGTGCGTGGCTGTTGCTAGCATCTCTGAAAAGAACAATGCCCTGTCGTAACAGTTCATAAATAGTAGCAGTGACTAACTTTTTTGGCATAGCCACTGCATTATTTGACCAGTGATATGAAGTGCTGGTGTCATGTTGCACAACCTCCCTCAGTGACTTATAACTGTGGAACTGAGACATTTCAACACAGATTCAGTAGGTTTGTGTCTTTGCAGATTGAAGAAAGGAGCATCAGAGTTTAGGAAGGAGTCCACCCTGGTATAGTATACCAGCAGGAACAAAATACACTTTGGTGCATAGCAATCACACATTGTTATGTACATGTTGATTGCATATTGATTACTAAGTTTTTCATTTATCTGTATTGGAGCTCATCTCCTCGGGCCTCTACTGAAAATGGACATGTATCCAGTTAGACTAGCCCGGTCAACAAGTGTAAAATAAATAAAAAATGTCACTAAGAACACAGAACACTCCCGTGGCACTGCACTGTCTGTCTTATTTCAGGGGGCCACCATGATGCACATGATACTTGGGTGTTGTTGTTGCAAGACCACATGTACAGGCATTCTACATTCTCTAATGAGTTGGGCAAGTAAGTCTGTGCATAGCACTAAGCTGGCCGATACATATCAAGTGTAAGCACACAAGCATCCACTCCTGCTCATGGTCAACAGCTCCCATTAAGATTAATACAAGTTTCACTTTGTCAGTGTGAACCCTCAAGGTCCTGTAGTCTTACCCTCCTCTGCCCACACTGCATCAAGTCCTGGAATAGCAAGCCATCACAGAAGATGACTTCAACAATCCTTCTGTGGCAACTTCATCACACCACTGTAGGATATGTGACCCCTGACTACCTACGACCTCCCAGGATATGTAGATACTGTGTTCGCCTCCCACAATCCTACCCAATAACATAGTTTGCAGTTACATCTGTGCCTTGCCCATCCCTTAACATGTGTGGTTATGTGCATGGCTAATGCATAGCATGGCTAGTCCATGCACAGTTCTGCGTAGCTTGGATGTGAAAATGCATGTGCCAATTTTATTCTGTATTTTCTGCACTATGATTCATAAATGTGGCCCAATACTCCTCTTTGTCAGTGTTGAACTTTACCCACCTCTGCTTTGGCTATGATACAGCTGACCCTAATTTATATGGTAACAAACTCTTAGACACCCATAGGTGAGGCTTGGAGTCTGTTTAATTAGTTACATTGAACAATGAATACTGCTGCTGTTGTGTCTTCCTCACCTGAATCCCCATCATTCTCTTTTACATTTAAAACAGTTAGCAAGGAAGATCCTGCCAAGATGTTAACTTGCTACCCCAGCATTGTGTACAAAACAGATACTTTGCTGCCTTACCTCTGAACCTCTTAGCTCAAGAATTAGGGACAAAGTGAAGAAATAATGGTGAACCAGGCCACAGGATCAGGGACAGATTTTAAATATTGCTGTTATATAACTGGTTTTGCATTAGCATATTTTTTTCTGAAGGCTGTGAATTCTGAAATTCAAATTTCTGTCATTAATTAGTGACTGTAATCTTCATCAATTTGCCAGAAAATTACACATTTTGCAATGAACAGATCACATATATGAGACATAAATCATAGGCATTATGTGAAAACAGGGACTGTTGATTGCTATCCTTGCTGCACATTTCAAGGCTGTAATGTAGTGCCCTTCCTGAGGTATGTAGGTAGTGGAAGCATACCTTGAGTAGGCTGAGCAACCACTCCTATATTACATGTTCATAGGTTCATATGCTCATAGCTAACCACTAAGCTAACTGATCTTGTGGGCCATTTTAAGCCTAACTTCCATTTTGATGCTGGAATTAACTTATCCAATTTGGTGATAGATTGGCCTTACCCATCCCATGATCAATAATTATAGGTTACCTCTAGTGAGAATAACTGGGGTCATATCATAGATAATTTGAGGGATTCCAGGCATGGGATAACACATTTAGGAGCTGCCTCTGTCATTAGTAGTACAAGGGGTAGTCCTGGGATAAATGTACTGCTTCCCACCCATACATCTAAGTTGCTGTTTAATATGGACAGGGATAAGCTTTGTTTTACATGGATCAAGACTCTGTTCCAGAGCAGCTGCTTCCTCTGTGAGACAAACTTTCCCCTCCAGACAATTCTGTTGATGTTGAACAACAGGTTTAGATCCCTAAACTGAGTATTTATGATCCCACTTTACTTGGTGATGTGCAATAAGTCCATCAGTATTGGTTCAGAGAATGCCTTGTATGACAGAGAAAGGTCATCTTTTAGCAGTCTGTAGGATATCAAGTATAGTGACAGATCTTTGAGTCAGTCCATGTAGGACATATGACTTAGGCCTTGTATCCTTTTAGTAAGGTATCTCTGTAAACATTTCAGTTGCTGCATGCATTTGGACAGATATATGCCAAAGGGGGTATTATATTCAATGACTGGCCAAATTAGGATTGAGTAAAGGGTGCAATGACATTCCTAGGTCTAGACACAATTCCTTTGTTTATAAGCTGCAAAATACAGAAGGACTTTCATATAACAATGGACACATGTTGGTCGATAGTTAGGTCACTGCCCACATAAGTTTTGAAATTCAAAACAACTGTGTGCTGACAACCTGTTTGATGTCCAGTTTGCCATTACATGAGAGTATTGCCTCCAGTT